>NC_091173.1:22850789-22888289 GCF_040958095.1 Procambarus clarkii | reverse complement strand
CCAAAACAGAGATGCAGAACTAGGAAACAGGATTGGTTCAATAGAAATTGCGAGAGGGCTAGAGACCGAAAGACACAAAAATGGAATCAATACAGGAAGAGGCCGAACCCCCAAACATACCAGCGATACAAAGATGCGAGAAACAACTACACGGCAGTGAGGAGAGAGGCAGAAAGAAATTTTGAAAAAGGGATTGCGGACAAATGTAAAACAGAACCAGGTCTATTCTATAAATTCATAAACAACAAATTGCAGGTAAAGGATAATATTCAGAGGTTGAAAATGGGAAATAGATTCACGGAAGATGAAAAGGAAATGTGTGAAACACTAAACGAAAAGTTCCAAAGTGTGTTTGTACAAAATGAAATCTTTAGGGAACCAGATACAATAAGAATTCCAGAGAACAACATTGAACACATAGAGGTGTCTAGAGACGAAGTGGAAAAAATGCTCAAGGAGCTCGGTAAGAACAAAGCAGCTGGCCCAGATGGCGTTTCACCATGGGTTCTGAGAGAATGTGCATCTGAGCTCAGCATTCCACTTCACCTGATCTTTCAGGCATCCCTGTGTACAGGAATCGTAGCAGACGGGTGGAAACAGGCTAACATAGTTCCAATCTACAAAAGTGGCAGCAGGGAAGACCCCCTCAATTATAGACCTGTATCATTGACAAGTGTAATAGTGAAAGTATTGGAAAAACTAATCAAAACTAAATGGGTAGAACACCTAGAGAGAAATTATATAATATCAGACAGACAGTATGGTTTTCGATCTGGAAGATCCTGTGTATCGAATTTACTCAGTTTCTATGATCGAGCCACAGAGATATTACAGGAAAGAGATGGTTGGGTTGACTGCATCTATCTGGACCTAAAAAAGGCTTTCGACAGAGTTCCACATAAGAGGTTGTTCTGGAAACTGGAAAATATTGGAGGGGTGACAGGTAAGCTTCTATCATGGATGAAAAATTTTCTGACTGATAGAAAAATGAGGGCAGTAATCAGAGGCAATGTATCAGAATGGAGAAATGTCACAAGTGGAGTACCACAGGGTTCAGTTCTTGCACCAGTGATGTTTATTGTGTACATAAATGATCTACCAGTTGGTATACAGAATTATATGAACATGTTTGCTGATGATGCTAAGATAATAGGAAGGATAAGAAATTTAGATGACTGTCATGCCCTTCAAGAAGACCTGGACAAAATAAGTATATGGAGCACCACTTGGCAAATGGAATTTAATGTTAATAAATGTCATGTTATGGAATGTGGAATAGGAGAACATAGACCCCACACAACCTATATATTATGTGAGAAATCTTTAAAGAATTCTGATAAAGAAAGAGATCTAGGAGTGGTTCTAGATAGAAAACTATCACCTGAGGACCACATAAAGAATATTGTGCAAGGAGCCTATGCTATGCTTTCTAACTTCAGAATTGCATTTAAATACATGGATGGCGATATACTAAAGAAATTGTTCATGACTTTTGTTAGGCCAAAGCTAGAATATGCAGCTGTTGTGTGGTGCCCATATCTTAAGAAGCACATCAACAAACTGGAAAAGGTGCAAAGACATGCTACTAAGTGGCTCCCAGAACTGAAGGGCAAGAGCTACGAGGAGAGGTTAGAAGCATTAAATATGCCAAAACTAGAAGACAGAAGAAAAAGAGGTGATATGATCACTACATACAAAATAGTTACAGGAATTGATAAAATCGACAGGGAAGACTTCCTGAGACCTGGAATTTCAAGAACAAGAGGTCATAGATTTAAACTAGCTAAACACAGATGCCGAAGAAATATAAGAAAATTCACCTTCGCAAATAGAGTGGTAGACGGTTGGAACAAGTTAAGTGAGAAGGTGGTGGAGGCCAAGACCGTCAGTAGTTTCAAAGCGTTATATGACAAAGAGTGCTGGGAAGACGGGACACCACGAGCGTAGCTCTCATCCTGTAACTACACTTAGGTAATTACACTTAGGTAATTACACTCTCACTCTCTCTCTCACACACTCACTCTCTCTCTCACACACTCACTCTCTCTCACACCTCTCTCACTCTCTCTTGAAAAAGGTGACACCCCTAGGGTCAACACTTGCAGCAGAGGAGCTCCAGCATATTTCAACAATCCTAAGTATTGTAGTACAGGTTGATGGTAGTGAGTGGTGTCCCAGAGAACATAAAGGTATAGTGCTCTTGAAAAATAGGTGAGATAACAGGAAAGTGCTAAGGGAAGTGAAAAATCGGATGAGAAAAAGTTGCCCTAGTGTTTACAGTGCAGAGAAGAACATTCAAGATGGCCACTGGCAAGGGGAAAAACAAAACAGAGCTTGATTTTGAGGGATTCAATGAAGAAAGCATTGATATTAGTAGTCTACATAACAAGTTGGTAAATTTAGATACTATAGTGAACTCTCATGTAGAAATAATTAGTAAATTGAAAGAAAGTAATGACCATTTGAATAGCAAAGTTTTATGTCTTGAGGGTTTAGTGAAAGACTTGCGCAAGGATAAGAATCAATTGGAAACAAATTGCAAAGCCATGGAAGAAGAAAATAAACTCTTAAAAATAGCTTTGGAAGAAGTTAAAGTAAATTTAAACATAAATGACTACAATAGGTTAGGCAAGGACATTCAACAGGAGAAACAGCTTTTGTCAGCACAGATGGAGGAAGTTACACAGGGAATAGAACAGTGCAAGAAAGATATGCAACTCACTTATGCACAAGTGGCTAAGGGGAAGGAAAAAATAGAAGAAGCAGTAAAGGAAGTCAAACACTGCAGCAACCAAGATAAAACAAACATTAGGCTAGAAGTGAGGAAAGAATTGGCATCTAACCCGAAGTTGGTGCAAAACACAGTTGATCGGAGTAAGTCCCTGATCATTTTTGGCTGCAAAGAAAAGGCGATAACATCTAGGTCAGAAAGAGCTGTAGAAGAAGCTAAAGTAGTAGATAAAATTGTTGGCCTCGTGGAAGGTCTTACAAACAGAGAGAATGTGTGCGACTACAGGAGAATAGGCAGGTACGTAAAAGGGAAAGATCGACCTTTGAGGATCACCCTAAACGGTGCCAAACAGATGGAAGAAGTACTAAGGAATGCTAGAAAATTGCAAAGGGATGAGGATGGGAAAGGGTGGTCGTTAAGACGAGATCTTTCAAAAGAAGATAGAGAGAAGCTGAAACTGAACCTCGCCGAGGCAAAACATTTAAATGAGAGCAGGAATGAAGAAGAAATAAATTCTTTTTTCTACAAAGTGATAGGGGTAGGCAAACCAGTAAAGTGGTACATAAAGGCAAACCAACAAAATCAATAGAGAGAGGGGGAGTGAAGAATAAGGAGAGGGGGAACAAGTTCCTGAAGATTGCATACACCAACATAGATGGAGTGAGATCGAAGATACTGGAGTTAAGTGATGTAATACAGCTGCAGACACCAGACATTGTTGCACTCACGGAGACAAAACTTGAAGATGTAATTTTAAATGAGGTCATATTCCCAAGGGGCTACTCAATTTGGAGACGGGACAGAAAAATTAGGAAAGGCGGTGGCGTTGCTGTGCTGGTAAAAGAACACCTAAAGGTGAAGGAAATAATGACTGCCAATCCACAAGAAGTTGACATAATAGCACTAGAGATCTGCTATGAGGATGATAAACTAATGATGATAAATGCATATAGTCCACCGCCAAGCAGCACATGGTCAAAGGAGGAGCTAGATAGTAAACGTCAAGGTCTTATAACAATAATGAGAGAGATTATAGCGAGAGCGGATAACGATAGATCACGACTGTTGATAGTCGGTGACTTCAACTTGAAATCCATAGACTGGGAATCATATGAAGCTAAAACAGAAGATTTTTGGACCTGTAAATTTGTAGACCTCATCCTGGAAACATTCTTGTATCAACATGTTAAACAAGCTACGAGGATGAGGGAAGGGGACGTTCCCTCCATGCTAGATTTGATATTTACCAGGAAGGAGGAAGAGATATTTGACATTCAGTACCTTCCTCCCTTGGGTAAAAGTGACCATGTCTTTTTGGGAATAAAGTATGCAATGCATTATAAGCTGGAAGAAAATAAGGAGGTTGAAGCAGTTGAAAAACCAGACTTCAGGAGAGGACATTATGGTGACCTTAGAAATTTTTTTAGTGAGTATAATTGGACAGACTTGATGCTAGGCAAGGAAGTGAATGAGATGTATGGCAAGTTTTGTGAAATATATGATAAAGGCACAAAAAAATTTATACCAAAACAGAGATGCAGAACTAGGAAACAGGATTGGTTCAATAGAAATTGCGAGAGGGCTAGAGACCGAAAGACACAAAAATGGAATCAATACAGGAAGAGGCCGAACCCCCAAACATACCAGCGATACAAAGATGCGAGAAACAACTACACGGCAGTGAGGAGAGAGGCAGAAAGAAATTTTGAAAAAGGGATTGCGGACAAATGTAAAACAGAACCAGGTCTATTCTATAAATTCATAAACAACAAATTGCAGGTAAAGGATAATATTCAGAGGTTGAAAATGGGAAATAGATTCACGGAAGATGAAAAGGAAATGTGTGAAACACTAAACGAAAAGTTCCAAAGTGTGTTTGTACAAAATGAAATCTTTAGGGAACCAGATACAATAAGAATTCCAGAGAACAACATTGAACACATAGAGGTGTCTAGAGACGAAGTGGAAAAAATGCTCAAGGAGCTCGGTAAGAACAAAGCAGCTGGCCCAGATGGCGTTTCACCATGGGTTCTGAGAGAATGTGCATCTGAGCTCAGCATTCCACTTCACCTGATCTTTCAGGCATCCCTGTGTACAGGAATCGTAGCAGACGGGTGGAAACAGGCTAACATAGTTCCAATCTACAAAAGTGGCAGCAGGGAAGACCCCCTCAATTATAGACCTGTATCATTGACAAGTGTAATAGTGAAAGTATTGGAAAAACTAATCAAAACTAAATGGGTAGAACACCTAGAGAGAAATTATATAATATCAGACAGACAGTATGGTTTTCGATCTGGAAGATCCTGTGTATCGAATTTACTCAGTTTCTATGATCGAGCCACAGAGATATTACAGGAAAGAGATGGTTGGGTTGACTGCATCTATCTGGACCTAAAAAAGGCTTTCGACAGAGTTCCACATAAGAGGTTGTTCTGGAAACTGGAAAATATTGGAGGGGTGACAGGTAAGCTTCTATCATGGATGAAAAATTTTCTGACTGATAGAAAAATGAGGGCAGTAATCAGAGGCAATGTATCAGAATGGAGAAATGTCACAAGTGGAGTACCACAGGGTTCAGTTCTTGCACCAGTGATGTTTATTGTGTACATAAATGATCTACCAGTTGGTATACAGAATTATATGAACATGTTTGCTGATGATGCTAAGATAATAGGAAGGATAAGAAATTTAGATGACTGTCATGCCCTTCAAGAAGACCTGGACAAAATAAGTATATGGAGCACCACTTGGCAAATGGAATTTAATGTTAATAAATGTCATGTTATGGAATGTGGAATAGGAGAACATAGACCCCACACAACCTATATATTATGTGAGAAATCTTTAAAGAATTCTGATAAAGAAAGAGATCTAGGAGTGGTTCTAGATAGAAAACTATCACCTGAGGACCACATAAAGAATATTGTGCAAGGAGCCTATGCTATGCTTTCTAACTTCAGAATTGCATTTAAATACATGGATGGCGATATACTAAAGAAATTGTTCATGACTTTTGTTAGGCCAAAGCTAGAATATGCAGCTGTTGTGTGGTGCCCATATCTTAAGAAGCACATCAACAAACTGGAAAAGGTGCAAAGACATGCTACTAAGTGGCTCCCAGAACTGAAGGGCAAGAGCTACGAGGAGAGGTTAGAAGCATTAAATATGCCAAAACTAGAAGACAGAAGAAAAAGAGGTGATATGATCACTACATACAAAATAGTTACAGGAATTGATAAAATCGACAGGGAAGACTTCCTGAGACCTGGAATTTCAAGAACAAGAGGTCATAGATTTAAACTAGCTAAACACAGATGCCGAAGAAATATAAGAAAATTCACCTTCGCAAATAGAGTGGTAGACGGTTGGAACAAGTTAAGTGAGAAGGTGGTGGAGGCCAAGACCGTCAGTAGTTTCAAAGCGTTATATGACAAAGAGTGCTGGGAAGACGGGACACCACGAGCGTAGCTCTCATCCTGTAACTACACTTAGGTAATTACACTTAGGTAATTACACACTCTCTCACACACACTCTCTCTCTCTCTCACACACACACACACTCTCTCTCTCACACACACACACTCTCTCTCTCTCTCTCACACACACACACTCTCTCTCTCACACACACACTCTCTCTCTCTCACACACACTCTCTCTCTTTGTCTCTCTCTCTCTCCTACGTTTTGCCTGCATACCACTAGGACATGGTTTTGGCTCACTGCTTAATTGTCTTACTAAGATTCTGCCTAAAGACACCTGTTTTCTCATACAATTTAATATTTGTATCTTGTGAGACATCACATTCATTCACTGTGAATGATCTCTTGTTTTTCCTCTATGGTCATCCTCAAATGTGTTTTCTTGGATTGAAGCTTACCACTGAATTTCTTGGGACCCATGGCATGATATACAATAATTATTTTTATGTTCAAAAACCAAAAAACCAGCGTTGAATGTAATGAAACGCCATTTTCTGGGTGAGTCCCGGAGGCTCCCCGGAGCTATCCCAGGCTGATATGCTAATGTCAGACTTTGGCATCAGTCATGTGTATGGAGTTCTTAGGCCTACCGGGGACCACGGCCAGAACCGGGCCCCCTCAGAGAGGCAAGGGGAGCAATGGCCTATAGAAGCCCCCGTGTAGTTGGAAGCATTCTATGTCTGCCATCGACCGGAACAGGCACCCAGAAAGGTAAGCGCCCCAAAACAAACCCCTATTCTGGTTAAAATTGCTACCTAATACCGAACTAGTGGATAGAACTCCCCAACCGAAAACAAGCAAATTAGTGTGACGTCACACACTGCCGCGCCGCTGTCTGCGCAGCTCCCCCCTCCCCGGGAGGGGGAAGGGGGAGCCCCAGACCCCCCGTGCCGGCTACCCACACCTCAGTTCTTGAGGCTGGATGTCAAAAACGCGAAAAAACCGCCGACCGGAGGGAGGGAGGGATGCCGGGGAGCCTCCGGGACTCACCCAGAAAATGGCGTTTCATTACATTCAACGCTGGTTTTCTGGGGGGAGCCCCGTCGGCTCCCCGGAGCTAACTACCCACAGACAGAAAAAGAGGGACTTACCCGGGAGGCGGTCGTCGCTCACCCCTCAACTCGAAGCCGAGACAACTGGCTGCAACCGCCGACCCAAAGCAACACAGGCCCGACGAGGGCCAGGGACATTCACAAGGTAACGAGCAGCCAGGACCCTGTTCGACCGCCAAAATCCCCGCGCCCGAATATCAGACCAAGACATATTCCCAAAGACGGCAGCAAGAGCCGCGAACTTACGAACGTCATGGGCACGGGGATAGACCGCAGGCTGGCTAGACCTAATAACCCTGCGGACGACCTGAGAGACCCGAACCCGCGAACAGGGAAGAAGGGAAACCGGATCAACCCACAGCGCGTCCCCGGACACAGAAGCTGTGGCGCGCAAATAACGGCGAAGCGCCGCAACCGGACACAAAACATGATGCACCCCCGGCCTGACCAACCAAGCATCAACCACCCATGGACCCCTCCGGAACGCAGCAGTCTCATTCTTCGCCAGAAAAGAAGGAGACGGCTGCAAACGAACAAAACTGTCACCACGACCAAAAGAGCAGAAACCCCTGCGCCGGAGGAGAGCATGAAGCTCCCCTACCCGACCCCCAGAGGCCAAAGCCAACAAGAAAAGTGCCTTGGAAAAACAATCCTGGACCGAAGGGGCCACAACGAAACGAGGAGATGAAAGGAAAGCGAGCACTCTGTCCAAAGACCAGGACGGCTCGGGCGACGCATGAGCAGGCCGGAGGTGAAACAATGCACGAGACAGCTTGCGAAACGGCGCAGACGTAACATCGATACCGAAAGCAAGCTGAAGCGGCTCCGCCAGCGCCGCACGATACGAAGCGACAGTGTTAGGCATAAGATGACGGTCCTGAAACAACCACGAGAGGAAGGACAAGACCACCCGAACAGACAAGGAGCTAACACGACGAAGACGCAAAAAGAAACGGAAGGACCGCCAGGAAACTTCATACTGCCGCCGAGAAGAAGCCCTCAGGTGGGACACCAACAAGGAGGCCACCTGATCACCATAGAGATGATGATAGACTCGAGTCAAAAAAACCATACGCGAAGACTCGAGGAGAAGATCGAACCAGCTACGTGACGTACCGGCCCGATCTGCTGAAAGAGGCGGAGCCGCGGGAAAACCCTCGGGTTCGGACACCGAGCAACCAGCGCCTGAAACCAAGGCTGGGCCGGCCACCAAGGGGCCAGAAGGACAACTCTCCCCCGGTAAGTCTCTAAGCGAGTCAGGACCTGGAGCAACAGCCGAACTGGGGGAAAGAGGTACAGGAACCCCCACCTCGACCAGTCGAGCCGAAAGGCATCGACCCCGACGGCCTCGCAATCGGGGAAGGGCGCCGCATAAACGGGAAGACGCCGCGACCACGCCGACGCGAAGAGGTCCACTTCGGGGCGCCCGAACGTCTGGCAAAGCCAACGGAAGGACTCGTCGTCGACCGTCCACTCCGTGGAGAGGGGAACGAAGCGAGACAGGGCGTCGGCCAAGACGTTGGACACGCCCCGCACGTGAACCGCCAGGAGAGCCAAACCCCGAGAACTCAGCAGACGAGTCACCCGAAGCGACCAACCCCAAAGAGACAAGGACCGCATCGAACCCCCGCGGTTCAGGCAATGAACCACCGGAGAGCAGTCCGAATGGAGCCGAATCGTCGATCCGCGGGCCACCCGAATCCTCCCCAGAGCAAACCACACTGCCGCGAACTCCCGCACCGTACTGTGAGCTCGACGGAAGGACGGATCCCAACGCCCCTGGCTGGCCTGGTGAGCACTGGTCACAAAACCCCAGCCGAGAGACGACGCATCTGTGTACACATCGAGCGAGGGCTCGGGTAGGCGCCAAGGCACTGAACCCCGAAAAACCCGAAGAGGAAGCCGGTGACGCAGCAACCGACGCAAGGCCCCCGGGGGTCGAACTCTGCGATCGCGAGAGAGGCGGAAGGGGGAACCCCGAAGGAACCAGAACAGCCGTCGAAGCCAAACCCGACCCGGCGGGTAGACCACCATCGCGAAGTTCAGGCTCCCGCACAGCCCCTCGAGCAACCGCCGGGTGACCCGAGGGCCCTCCAGAAACAGACGAAGGCGGGACCGCAGCCGCAAGAGAGACTCCGGAGGGAGAGACAAGGAGGCGGTCCGAGAGTCCCACACGAGACCCAGCCAAGTCCGAACCTGAGAGGGAACCAGATGGGACTTCCTCCAGTTCACCAAGAACCCGAACCCGGCGAGCTGGGAAAGAACCAAATCCCTGGCTAGCAAGCAAGCTGACTGGCTGGGAGCCCAAACCAGCCAGTCGTCGAGGTAGGCCAACACCCGAACACCTAGGAGACGCAATGAGCCACCACAACCCGTGTAAGGCGTGTGAACACGCGAGGTGCCAGGTTCAACCCGAACGGGAGACAACGAAAGCGGTAACTCAGACGCCCCACTACAAAACCGAGCCAGTCCCTGAACCGCGGATGAATCGGGACATGCCAATAAGCGTCCCGGAGGTCCAGGGACACCATCCAAGCACCCGGCTCCAAGAGGAGCCGAACCTGAGACAGCGTAGTCATCCGAAAGGAGGGGCAATGAACCCAGGGGTTCAGACGGGACAAGTCCAGAATGAACCGCAGGTCCGCGCAGTCCCGTTTCGGAACCGGAAACAGACGGGAAACCCATCTGAGGGACGACGTCGTGTCGACGACGCCCAAGCGTACCCACTCCAAGACGACTCGACAGAGCGCAGGGGAAGAAGCCTGCCCCGCCAGCCCCGACCCCCCAAAGGGGGGAGGGGCCACCCAACGCCACCGCAGGCCGCGAGACACGACCCGAAAGGCCCACGAATCGTGGGACCAGGCGCGGGCGAACAGCGCAAGCCGCCCCCCCATCGCCCCGTCAAAGGGGCAAACCGCGAAAGGGCCGGCGACCCTTACGAGACCCAGAACCCCGCACAGCGCGAACACCGCGCCGACCAGACGAGGGAGGGTCCGCAGGAGGAGCCAACCCCAAACCTGACACCAGAGGCCTACCACGACGAGAGGAACCCCGAGCCCTGGCACGACCTTTCCGGGAAGACCCACCCCGGGACCCCCGGAAAACCAACAAGTCCGACATCGGACGACAAGCCGCCGACGCAGCCTGAATAAACTGCGCCACGGCCGACTCCCCAAACAGGAGAGGACAAAAAGGGGAAGAACGCCTAAGAGCCAGAGCCCAAGCAGATTCCACGGAGGAACCCAGCACCGCCTGCCGACACGCGAGACGGGAAGCATAGAACAGGGAAACCGCATCCCGCAAAATCGGCGTGAACAGCTTCAACAAGGCAGCCGACGAACGCGCAGCCGAGGACAAGGTGCCGGACCCCGGGACGGACCCAAGCGTCCCCACATCCTCCACGAGCCAATCCGAAGACAGCTCCAGGAGGGAAAAGAACCGTAAGGCCGAACACAAAAGGCCCCGAGCGCGCAAGTCCTCCGCCACGAGCGCCGCCGAAAGGGAGGGAACCTGCACATGGAGCTGAATAACGCCCACATCGCGGGGAAGGGCAGGGGCAAACAAGCACTCATTCAGGTACTCAAGTTCACCCCCCAGGAAAACCTGAAGCACCGTGGAAGCTTCCCGCCACTCCAGCGTGCGGGAACGACAGAAGGAATGCCAGGAATCCAGACCAAACAAGGGGCAGTCTGCTAGCCAGGATGACTCCGGAACCTCGTAACGGAGCCAGAAAGGGAACGAAGTCCCAAACCTGAACGTGGACGGATCCATTTCCGAGGCATAATCCGGGTCACGCAGGAGGTAAGCTGCAAAGGCCGCTCGCACCACACCAGGTTGGATGCGATAAGCCGAAAACCTCCGGAAGGACGGAACCGACGTACCTGGGGGAACACGGAACCGTACCCGGGGAGGGGCCGACACCAAATCCAACTCGTACGCAGAGGGGGGGAAAGAAAACCCCACTCCTTGTAACAATAAGCCCCGCTCAGTGGGAAGAAAAACCCAGGCGGGGTCCAGCGGGGCCCAAGGCCCCCAAGTCAGCCCCTCCCCAGCCTCGAGGTCCGTCACCACAGGACCCGAGGCCGAGTCCTCTCCCCAAGCCCCGACCCCACAAGACAAGGACGGAGCAGCCGGAAAAGCTGGAGGAAGGGGGGCCCACTGGTCAGACCCTGAAGCTTCGGCCGGGAGACAAGACTCGAATGCCTCTGCCGCCCCCCCGGAAGGGGCAACCCCCGAAGCTGCCCGAGTCTCGAGATCAAGTAACCCCTGCTCCGACCCCGAAACCCTCAGACGCTTCGGGGCCGGAAGCAGGGGCGGGGGACCAGAACGAACAGAAGGGGAAGGACGAGGAGGTGCGGACTGAACCAGGATCGAAGCGACCCCCACCCCCAAGTCCGGGTCTCGAAAAGCAAAGCGGGGCAGCCCCGGGGCATCCGGGGAAGCAACCAACCGAGCGCGTTGCAACAGACGAAACCTAGACTGCAACGCACGTGCCGCCTGTACCCGAATAGAATCATCAGAGGATTGGGTAAATTGAGTCACAAGCAAGCAGCAACACTCACAGGACTCAGGGTCGAAAGTATCACCGACCCAACAGGCAGCGTGGCAGAGGCAAAAACAATGAGGGTCACCCTGAGACAAGGGGACCGAGCAACCCTCAAACTCGCACACAGCGAGTGGGGACTCCGGGGTCACATCCATCGGACCCACGCGCCCCCTAGGGGATTCCCAGGGTCCTGAGCGTTTACTTTAAGAGGACTCGCGCTCAGGTAGTCCCAGGCAGGGTGCTGCAAACCGGCGCCCAAAACTACCAAGCAAACTTCTAAAGCTGAACCCCAGGGACGTGTACACTCACGGGGACCTAGCAGGGGGCGCCACCGAGGAGAACAGTGGAAGGGCAAAAACAAACTGAATAAAATGACAGAACCCCCCACCAGGCAAAAACAAAAAGAAAAGCAAAACCCCGCAAGAGGACAGCGAACCCCAAGGAACAGAGCCGGCCGCGATGTCGGGAATTACAAGCCGAGCAGCACCCTGCGCCCCTACCAGTGCAAACTGCCTCTTACCTGCCGGTAACAAGGGAGAACAGAACACCCAAGAGCCCAACAGGCGGCCGAAAAACCGAAAGGTAAAACGGACCAGCAGAGGCAGACCCCGAGGAGCCTGTGGAAGGTGGCCCCAAGCCCCAAGGGCAGTACTTACAGGGCACCTAGGGAAGGCAGCCCTAGGCGCATGCAGCCCGAGTACTGAAGATAACTCCTGGCTCTCGCACCCACAAAACTAACACCACACACAAAGCACAGTGCAGTAGCGACACCGGAGCCAGAGCACACGACCATCGCCCATAGCATCAGCCTCAAGAACTGAGGTGTGGGTAGCCGGCGCGGGGGGTCTGGGGCTCCCCCTTCCCCCTCCCGGGGAGGGGGGAGCTGCGCAGACAGCGGCGCGGCAGTGTGTGACGTCACACTAATTTGCTTGTTTTCGGTTGGGGAGTTCTATCCACTAGTTCGGTATTAGGTAGCAATTTTAACCAGAATAGGGGTTTGTTTTGGGGCGCTTACCTTTCTGGGTGCCTGTTCCGGTCGATGGCAGACATAGAATGCTTCCAACTACACGGGGGCTTCTATAGGCCATTGCTCCCCTTGCCTCTCTGAAGGGGCCCGGTTCTGGCCGTGGTCCCCGGTAGGCCTAAGAACTCCATACACATGACTGATGCCAAAGTCTGACATTAGCATATCAGCCTGGGATAGCTCCGGGGAGCCGACGGGGCTCCCCCCAGAAAAAACAGCGTTGAATGTAATGAAACTCCATTTTCTGGGTGAGACCCGGTGGCTCCCCGGAGCTATCTAGGCTGATATCCTAATGTCAGACTTTGGCATCAGTCATGTGTATGGAGTTCTGTGGGCCTAATGGGGACCACGGCCAGAACATGGCTCCCTCAGAGAGGCAAGGGGAGCTATGGCCTATAGAAGTCCCCGTGCGGTTGGAAGCATTCTATGTCTGCCATCTACCAGGTCAGGCACCCAGAAAGGTATGCATCCCAAAACAAACCCCAATTCTGGTGAAAATATTGCTACCAAAAGCTGAACAAGTGGATAGAACTCCCCAAATAAAAACGAGCAAACTAGTATGACGTCATCCTTTGCCGCGCTGCCGTCTGCACAGCTCCCCCCCTCCCCGGGAGGGGAAAGGGGGGCCCCCCAACCTACCGTACCGGCAATCCACACACCAGTTCTGAGGCTGGATGTCAAAACACCCGAAAAAAACGCTGACCGGAGGGAAGGAGGGAGGGATGCCAGGGAGCCTCAGGGTCTTGCCCAGAAAATAGCGTTTCATTACATTCAATGCTGGTTTTCTAGGGGGAGCCCCTGCGGCTCCCTGGGGCTAATTACCCACAGAGGAAAAAAAGAGGGACTTACCTGGGAGGCGGTTGCTGCTCACACCTCTCTCCACAACTGGCTGCATCCGCTGACCCAGAGCGACACAAGCCCGACTGGGCCCAGTGACGTTAACAAAGTAATGAGCAGCCAGGATCCTGTTTAACCGCCAAAATCCCTGCGCCCGAATGTCAGCCCAAGACATATTGCCAAAGATGGTGGCAAGAATTGTGAACTTGCGAACGTCATGGGCACAGGGATAGACCTCAGGCTGGCTAGCCTTAATAACCCTGCGGACGACCTGGGAGACCCGAACCCGCGAACAGGGAAGAAGGGAAACAGCATCAACCCAAAGCGCATCCACGGACACAGAAGCCGTTGCGAGCAAATAATGGCAGAGAGCTGCAACCGGACACAAAACATGATGCACCCCCGGTGGCCGAACCAACCAAGCATCAACAACCCAGGGACCCCTCCGGAAAGCAGCAGTTTCATTCTTCGCCAGAAAAGGAAAAGGCTGCAGATGAACAAACCGATCGCCCTGACCGAAAGAGCAGAAACCCCTGCGCCGGAGGAGAGCATGAAGTTCACCAACCCAACCCCCAGAGGCTAATGCCAACGGGAAAAGAGCCTTCAAAAAACAATCCGGAACCGAAGGGGCCACAACAAACCAAGGGGAAGAAAGAAAAGAAAGCATTCTGTCCAAAGACCAGGACGGCTCAGGCGGAGGAGACGTAACATCAATACCGAAAGCAAGCTGAAGTGGCTCCGCCAGTACCACACCAACCCGTTCTCGCAAATTTAATAAGTCAATATTGACTTATTAAATATGTGCATAGGTGACATACTTAACATAATAGTTTCCCTTGAAAAGCTTCATAGAAAACACCGACCTTACCTAACCTACTTAGTATGTTAAGATAAGCATCTTATTGCTTCGTAATTACAATTATTACCTAACCTATACCTATAATAGGTTAAGTAACAATTGTAATTACGAAGCTATAAGATGCTTATTTTAACATACTAAGTAGGTTAGGTAAGGTCGGTGTTTTCTATGAAGCTTTTCAAGGGAAACTATTATGTTTAGTATGTCACCTATGCACGCAACTAATAAGTCAATACTGACTTATTAAATTTGCGAGAACGGGTTGCACACACTATACGAAGCGACAGTGTTAGGCATAAGGAGACGGTCCTGGAACAACCAAGAGCGAAAGGACAACACCACCCTAACCGAAAGCGAAGTACAACGATGAAGACGTAAGATGAACCGGAAGGACCGCCAGGAAACTTCATACTGCCGCCGAGACAAAGCCCGCCGGTGGGACACTAACAAGGAAGCCACCTGATCACCATAGAGATGATGATAAACTCGAGTCAAAAATACCATACGCGAAGACTCGAGGAGGAGATCAAACCAGCCACCTGACACACTGGACCGATCTGCTGGAAGTGGCGGAGCCGTGGGAAACCTCCGGGTTCAGACACCAAACAAGCAGCGCCTGAAACCATGGCTGGGCCGGCCACCATGGGGCCAAAAGGACAACTCTCCCCTGGTAAGTCTTCAAGCGAGTCAGGACCTGGAGCAACAGCTGATCCGGGGTAAAGAGGTACAGGAACCCCCACTTATCTTCCTGATAAGGGGGGGAGGGCGAGCCGGCTCAGGCAGCCCCACCACCCACCCCTTCAGTTTGAAACTTGATGGGAACCAGCAACTGGCATGTGGGAGGGTGTCAAGGAGCCTCTGGGGACACCCTCCAGAAAAGGTAATTTTATTACATTCAATACTGGCTTTCTGGGGGAAGCCCCGTCGGCTCCCTGAAGCTAACTACCCACAGAGAAGAAAAACCAGTAACTTACCCGGGAGGTGGCATCACCACATGTCTCAATGCGAGAAAAAGACTTGAGGAAAAGGAAATGATAAGTGCCCACCCCAAAGAGACACAAGGCTAGACAGATCCTGGAAGGTTAACAAGAAATCTGAAAGACAGGACTCTGTTCGACTTTCAAAAACCCTGTGCTTGAATGTCGACCCACGACATGTTACCAAACACTGTAGCGAGGGCTGCATAATTCCTCACATCATGGGGCACAAGGGTAGACCGCAGAACTCCCAGGACTGATGACACCAAACTATTATGGCACATGAAAGTTTGGATAGCTTCAGGGAGCTTCTGAGGCTCCCCACAGAAACTTTTATTGTGTGTGATGTAAATGTAATTGGTCTCCCTTGTGCAGAGGAGCTATCTGCTGATTTAGGTGCTGCTGGTGGTGCCTTGGTAACACTCACTCTCACCTTCTCCACACCCCACACACACACACCATGCACACCCACCTTCTCAGCTGCCCCACACCCCCACACACTATGCCCACCCACCTTCTCAGCTGCCCCACACCCCCACACACCATGCACACCCACCTTCTCAGCTGCCCCACACCCGTACACACCATGCCCACCCACCTTCTCAGCTGCCCCACACCCGTACACACCATGCACACCCACCTTCTCAGCTGCCCCACACACTATGCCCACCCACCTTCTCAGCTGCCCCACACCCCCACACACCATGCACACCCACCTTCTCAGCTGCCCCACACCCGTACACACCATGCCCACCCACCTTCTCAGCTGTCCCACACCCCCCACACACCACGCCCACCCACTTTCTCAGCTGCCCCACACCCGTACACACCATGCCCACCCACCTTCTCAGCTGCCCCACACCCGTACACACTATGCCCACCCACCTTCTCAGCTGCCCCACACCCGTACACACCATGCCCACCCACCTTCTCAGCTGTCCCACACCCCCCCCACACACCATGCCCACCCACCTTCTCAGCTGCCCCACACCCGTACACACTATGCCCACCCACCTTCTCAGCTGCCCCACACCCCCACACACTATGCCCACCCACATTCTCAGCTTTCATCATCTCCCACCCCCAAATTCACTTTAATAAATTCTCTTCACCAGTCTACCATCATCCATGTATTCAACATGCCCAAATCATCTATGTATGCAGTCCTCAATTTGCTATTATAATAACTGACTCTTGCACTCCACACATCTCCATAGTATTTTCCTTTTCTATAATATATATTCTCCTAACACCACATATTTCTCAGACTGTCCATTTGTACTGCAATAACCCTTGACTTTTGATTGTCTCTCAATCACAGATAACATTTGGCATCTCAACTCCTCCGTGTAGACTTTGGCTGCATCTTTTACCATCTTGCTTTTCTTTACCAAAGACTTTATTGCATTATCCACTTTGCTTTCTTGACAGACCTTACTCTCAACTAAGATTGCATAAATATTTCATAGAAATCACAAATTCTAGGTATTTCAGCTAAAAGATCACTTCCAACATTTCCCCATTCATATTTCCCACATCAGTTATGTCTCTCTTCACCACCCAAACATCACTGTTGTTCACATTCACTCTCAACATCCTCCTCTCATACACTTGAATACAGTGTGTGTAACACCTCTACATCCCTCTCCTTTACACTCTCCAAACAACTATTACATGCATGCATCAAATTCAAACCAGGGTAAAATAAGCCTTGGGCAATTTACACTTCAAGAAAATGAATAAGTAGGCCTATTACCAGTACACTATCTAGTACAAGTACTGTATTATAAAATAACCATGATCATTACAACAGTGAATATTATATTCGAATATACATTCCACTCACGTGAATTCTGGAGTGATGCTGAGCTTGACTCTGAGTACAGTTCTGGTGATTGGCTGGATGACTGATTCAAGGAGGAGCAGGGGAAATTGCCAAGCTGCTGCCTTTACCTCTTTACCCATCTTCTCATGGCGGAGTAACTTGCCTAACATAAAGAAAAATGTAACAATACAGCCATAAGTATATAGTACTGGTGTATGAAAAGCAATTTTCTTAACAATACACTTTGCAAGATCCTAATGACTCCTGATTAGACTGTTGGATTGAGTGTAAGTTGTGTGAGAGAGACGTATTTGTATATGCATAGGCCCCAGCAGTGGCAGCTCATGGAAAAATAGAATGAAGGGACTGCGGCGAGAAATCCTACACAGGGGCGTCTGACAGCTGAGTGAACAGCTAAGCGGACACTAAGCCCCAAAATCATCTCAAGATAACCTCAAGATCATATATATCAGAAATTTCAACAATAAATTACTAACAATTAACATACCAAGTCAAAACGGTTATGTTAGGAACATACTAACATTACTAACTACTAACTTCATTAGAAGAAAATGGGTTTCAGTGGCTTCCCCGAGAGAATGGGGGGCAAGCCACATCACCAAAATATTTATTTACATAGCACATATCTTTAAAACACCAGCCTGGGAACTAAAGATGATATAAAACATATTCACCAGGACTGGATTTATTAAAACATAATCAAACCCAATGTCTACTTCCCTAAGTCAAAATTTGTGACAAATTCAGAACCGCGGTCCTAGACAAGTCCAGGACCGCGTCGGGAAGGGGACGCTATGCCATTGTTGTGAACTTGACCAGGCAGATGCCAACACATAGATATAGCATCACCAGTCAACACATGCATGGATCATCCACACTTCTCGTGAATTTCGTGACATAGAAATCACAGAGCTCCACTCAACCCACAATTTTGCTCCCTTGGGAAGTATTGTACCCGGTCTACTAATAGAATATATAAATTTAATGACCTTTATTATTGTACAGAGGACCATATGGTTTGTGAACTTGAGTTATCCGAAAGTTCCAGTTTCCCGATTGAGGTTGGGGAGTCACGCTACGCGAACAAAGTTCAGGTAGGAAGCGGTCCATCAAGCCTTGCGCCGGCCGGGGTTGGGGTTACCCTACATGAACCAAGTTCGGGTGAAAAAGTGGTCCGCCAAGCGTCGCACCGGCCCGTGGTGGTCAGTGGATGGGTGGAAGATAGTCTAGTTTGCTTACTGACCATGTCGGGTGCCACCACTCTAGAGTGGCTTCTACCCTGTGACGTCACAAATTCACGGCCTATTGTTCCAATTTTTTTTATGTCATAAGGCTGGAGTGTTCATTCTGAGACTTTGGTTTACATATCTGCACAATCAAGGAACATCTGTGCACAATGTCGGCTCCAAATGCACGCATTGCATCAGTGATGGCTGACTGGTGGGTGGGTGGGGGAGCTTAGGTGGGAGGCAGTATGTGAGAGAGGGGGAGAATTAATGAAAGAGGGAGGGGGGAAGGAGGGAGGGAGAGATGCTAGGAGGCTGCCAGGAAGGGAGGGAAGTAGTGAGGGAGGAGGGAAAATTAGGGAGAGAGGTCGGCATGGAGGGAGGGAAAGGCAGGCTGAGAGGGAGGGAGGGAGGGAGGGAGGGAGGATGGATGTTGAGTTGAACTATGTGACCTTGAAGCAGAGGGATATATGCCATCCCATAGATATATGGGATGATGGGGGTGGGTTCGGGAGGTGTGTTGGTGGAGGGACGGGCTCACTCCGATAAGCCTATCACACTTGGCCCTGTTAGCCAGATTTGTTTCTTAAAACTTTCGTCTGGTAACGACGCAGCATTGCGTCATATTTTTAGTCGGTAATCTTGGTAACGACGCAATGCTGCGTCGTTTACTAAAATAATTGCCAAAAATCAGGTTTTTATCTGATTTTTTGGGGACTGGTGTTCAATATATAATATATTTGTTCAATATATAATATATTTGTTCAATATATAATATATTGAACAAATGTTCAACCCATGTCATGTTCAACACACAACACTGAAGTGGTAAGTACAAAAAGTTGTATTATTTTGTATATTTTTTTTTTGTTCATACTTTCGCGTATTGTACTGGCAATATTGTTCTTCAATTGACCCTTATATGCACATATCCATCTAAAGCATTCTATTAGGAACAATTTCATACCTAAATGAGCGCTGTAACACGAAAATTGAGATTAGCAACCGGTAAAAATACTAAACATTTGTGGGCAGGAATTGGGAGTGTAGCTGGAAGGCGTCTGGGCGCTCACGCGCGGCTAACGCGCGGCCCGTCTTCAACTCGTCGGCAGGTGGAGCGTGACCAGGTTTTTTATTTTATATGCTAATATTCCTCTAGAGAATTCTGTTGCGAACCCATTGATACCAAAATGAAAGACCTAGGACGAAAATTGAGGTGACCAGAGTGAAAAGAGTGAACACATTTTATCACTTTTGCTCGCTCCTGGGTAACTTGTTCACACTTTCTCTGTTTGCTGCGGGTAATTAGCCGGGCTTTTGGAGTTTATATGCATTTAGTGCTGTAGAGAATTCTATTGCGAACACAATGATACCAAACTTAATCTCGTAGGACAAGAATTGAGGTGACAAAGTTGAAGAGAGTATACACTTTTCAGAACTAACGCGCACTCCCGTGAAACGCTGGGACCCACTATGCATTGTTGAGGGGTGGCGGGCGTGGTGCGCGAAAGTGTTAAATTCTGGGTGTACATAATCATATATATTTTTGGTTAAAGATTTTGTTTAGTAATATTATTAGGATAATAAAAAGTTATACAAATACTTGTTTCATGAATGCTTTATTGTATTAGATGGAGATTCTCTGGCTGGCAATCTACTAAGCTAGCCACCTGGGGGGAGGGAGAGCAGCAGTGAAGGGTGTACTCATAGTTGTACTTACCTAGTTGTGCTTACAGGGTAGAGCTCTGGCTCTTTGGTCCTGCCTCTCCTGAGGAAAAAGTGGATCAGGACTTCTCTTATTGGTGAGTGCAAACAAAATACTGTCGCATTTATGTTATGAACCTATCGATTTTTTCTCTCCATTTTCCTCCATTTCTCGTTTACAAACTTACTCAATAACCGACGGGTCTCATCCCCAAGGAGATCGGAAACCAAGTGGTGTTCTGTATATCTTCTAGTCCGGTTATGATGCATGCAAAAAACACAGAACGAGTAAGCTTTCGTTCTATAATATAAATCTCTTCCCTGATATATGCTGTGTATAGTAGTGGCAGGTTACTACTTATTAAATACTCGGCAGATACAGTTCAAGGGAGGAAGAAATTAACATGAATCTTACCTGAGGCAACACGAGACATTCATTATTGGGGCCTCGCCCAGCGAGGTCCCAAACATGTGACTGAAGGATGCCTAGTGCCTATTATTAGGCTATATTGACTTATTAGCTAAGATACTGTTACCATTTTACAAATCCATTTAGCAGCAGATTAACCTTTAGTAACCTATTATTATTCATTGATTTATTGATAGATAGGCTACATACATAACCCTACCCCCGAAACTTGTAAGCAGGAAAACACCTAGCAGGATAAATTAATTAAATACAATTCACTTTTAAATATAAAATCCATTGTTAACTAATAATAATAAATTAAAGTTTAATAAAGTAATAATTTAATAATAAATAAATAAATACCTGCTGGGAAAATTCCCAACATGTTTATGGTCCTCAATGAACCAAATCAACTAGAATAAACACGTAGTTCATCAAACTAAAACATACGCTGGTTCTCAGACCATGTTTATGGTCCTTCGTACCTAGATCATGTTTATGATCAACATAATAACCACTACAATTAATATAGAGATGTTTACAAATATAGCAGCTAAAAGTAAACTGCTATATAACCATTGGTAGCCTAACTCAGCCAACCTCAATCAGCAGAATACACAGAATTATTAATGTAACATTTTCGCTCCCTAACGACTCTCTCAGTGTCATTAAAACAATACACGCAGAGTCCCTGATGATGCAAACGGCGTCATCAGAGCCTCAGCGGTCTCAGGACCTCAAAGCCAGAGCCTCAGATATTAACACCAAGTAAAGCATCCAGCACTTCCAAAAACATAACATTTTTTATTTGCTAACATTCAGGGGTATAAAAACATGCAAATGTAACAAAGTGCACTTCATAGATGGCCTCCCACATCAGGCAAATGCAGTGTTTGCAGCCCTAATGGAAACTCACACCAAGGACTACCATGATGGTGAAATATGGATCTCAGAGTACAATCTTTTCAGATGTGACAGGAAACACAGGCTACAGGGTGGGGTCAGCCTCTACATCAAGGACACACTCATCTGCACAGAGCTGCTAAGCACCACAAATGATATGGTGGGAGTGCTGATAATCAAAATAGAGATCTTAAATGTAGTTATTGTCCTTGTATATAAGTCACCGAAGGCAAATCATCAGCAGTTTAAAGACCAACTAATGAAAATAGAACACTGCTAAGAAAACCTCACAAATCCAGCCCCAAACATCATCCTGCTCGGGGACTTCAACCTATGGCACCTGTAATGGAAGAACCTAGCTAATACAGTTGTACCAGAGAGAATTCCGGGAAGTAGCCTAAATGAACAGTCACATGCAAATGACCTGCTGCGGATATGCGACAGATTTGACTTAAACCAGCAAATAGTAGAACCAACTAGGAAGGAGAACATGCTGGACCTCATTTTCACTAATAATGATGAATTGATCAGGAACATAATGATTACAAATACCTGTTACTCAGATCACAACTTAACTGAAGTTCTGACAAGCATGGGGAATAGACCTTCAAAACCAGTTCCGATTTCCGATGGAGGAGATTTCATACAAAACCCAGGAGAGGCAAAAAGAGCAAAAGGCATAAGAGAAAAGTGAAATAAGCAAGTGAAATAAGAGAGAAATCCAAAATATTTTTTCTCCTATGCAAAATAAAAATAAAAAACCACATCTAGTATCGAGCACCTGCGAAAGGGAGATGGAACTTTCACAGATGACAACAAAGAAATGAGCGAAATACTGAGGAATCAGTACGACTCTGTTTTCAGCGAGTCACTAAACATACCAAAGATTTATAACCCAAATGAATTTTTCATGGATATGATACCAACTTCAAATCATATATCAGATGTCACTCTATCCCCTATAAGGAGCTGGTTGGCCGAGCGGACAGCACACTGGACTTGAGATCCTGTGGTCCCGGGTTCAAGCACGGGCACCGGCGAGAAACAATACGCAGAGTTTCTTTCACCCTATGCCCCTGTTACCTAGCAGTAAAATAGGTACCTGGGTGTTAGTCAGCTGTCATGGGCTGCTTCCTGGGGGTGGAGGCCTGGTCGAGGACCGGGGGACCCCACTAAACCCCAAAATGGGCCGCGGGGACACTAAAGCCCCGAAATCATCTCAAGATAACCACAAGAAGAAGCCCCACTGGATTTTGAAGAAGCCATAGATAATCAAGGTCTCTGCACCAGGCCCTGATTCTTGGAACTCTATATTCATCAAGAAATGTATAAAACCACTATCGCAGGCCATTCACATTCTTTGGAGACAAAGCCTAGATACTGGCATTATCCCTGACATACTAAACGCAGTAGAGATAGCACCACTCCATAAAGGACAAAATAAGGCAGAGGCAAAAAATTTCAGACAGATAGCACTAACATCACACATCATAAAAATCTTTGAGAGTGCTAAAAAGTAAGATCACAAAATACACGGAATCACAGCATCTCCATAACCCCCGGACAACATGGTTTTAGAACAGGGCGCTCTTGCCTATCACAGTTGCTGGACCACTATGACATGCCACTAGATGCCATGGAAGACAAACAAAACTCTGATGTAATTAACACAGATTTTGCAAAAGCCTTCAACAAATAAGACCATGGCGTTATTGCACATAAAATGCGTTAAAATAAAATTACCAGAAAAATAGGCAGATTGGTCTACAATTTCCTGACTAATAGAACCCAATGTGTAATAATCCACAAAATCAAATCCAGCCCATCAACCGTGAAGAGCTCAGTCCCCCAGGGTACTGTGCTTGCTCCAGTACTTTTTCTCATCCTCATATCGGACATAGACAAGGACACAACCTATAGTACTGTATCATCCTTTGCAGATAACACCAGGATTTTTATGAGAGTAGACAACATAGAGGATACGGCAAACCTTCAGTCAGACGTAAATCAGGTCTTTCTATGGCCTACAGAAAATAATATGGTGTTTAACGAAGATAAGTTCCAGCTCACGCGCTATGGAAAAAGTGAAAGTATAACAACAGAAACCACGTACAAAATGCAGTCAAATCATAACATGGAACGAAAAGGCAATGGAAAGGATTTGGGTGTATTCATGTTGGAAGACCTTACATTTAAAGAATACAATAAAGTAGCCATCACAACTGCGAGAAAAATGACAGGTTGGAAAACAAGAACCTTTCGCACTAGAGATGCTATACCAATAATGATATTTTTCAAGATGCTAGTGCTCTCTAGAGTGGAATACTGCTGCACAATGACAGCCCCTTTCAAAGCTGGAGAAATTGCTGACCTGGAGAGCGTGCAGAGATCCTATATTGCTAGAATTCACTCAGTAAAACATCCAAACTATTTAGACCGACTAAAGAACCTAAATCTGTATTCTCTTGAGTGCAGGCGGGAGAGATACATAATAATTTACACATGGAAAATATTAGAGGGGCTGGTCCCAAACCTGCACACAGAAATAACATCACATGAGACCAGAAGGCATGGCAGGATGTGCAGAATACCCCCATTGAAAAGCAGAGGTGCAACAGGTACTCTGAGAGAGAACTCTAGTAACATCAGAGGCCCGAGACTGTTCAACACGCTTCCACTACACATAAGGGGTATAACTGGCCGACCCCTCATAGTGTTCAAGAGAGAAATTGATAAGCACCTCCAAAGGATACCTGATCAACCAGGCTGTGACTCATACGTCAGGCTGCGAGCAGCCGCGTCCAACAACGTGGTTGACCAGTCCAGCAACAATGAGGCCTGGTCGACAACCGGGCCTCAAAAAACGACCGGGCGGCAGGGTCCCTAAGCCTTGAAATCACCTCTAGGTAACCTCAAGGTAAGGTAACCTCATACGTAAATTTTTGCTTAGTTTTATTATTAATTCATACAGTACATAAATTTTTGCTTAGTCTTATTATTAAGCATAAACATTGTAAGTGAAAGAGTCTGACACTGGGTTGTGTGCTCAGCGGCAAAGCTCGGCCTACCTTCCGGTGCGATGCGGGTCGCCTGCCGGGATAGCGATAGTATTGAGTGACCGAGACTACAGCTGCCATTAAATATAATTAAACCTGATGTTCAAGGCAGAAATCGTGAGCCATAGTCAAGTAACCAGAGAGTTTGCTACTATACCACAAGTTAAAGTAAGAATATACAGGCACCAGGAGCTAATGCCCATACAGTATTTTGATACAATAATACAATATTAACTACAGCTCTAGATTGGTCTCATCATTTAACAATAATATACCTAGGTGGCAATGATATACACCCATCATGTAACCTGACTGACATTATGAACAACCTCACCAGTATAATTAACTCCTTCAAAGCAAGCAATTCAACTCTTGTGTTTACTCTAATAGAGCCACTCAAACCACCAGAAACAAATTGTTGGGGTGTTAGTTCTGAGTTATTTTAAAAAAATTTTTTAATTTTTGCCCCGAGGGGCGAGTTTATTGGACAGCGTCACTCATCTTGCGAGTGGACATACCGCCAAAGCAGCATGTACAACACTCCCAAATAAGAAGAAAATCCGCTGGGTTGTTCATCCTGTCACTTGTACCCAGACACAGCTGGGACTTGCTTAACTGTCTCAAGTGAACAGCTCCTCAAACAAGAAGATTAACATCTATCAACCCTTAAAAGCTTACGTTATCTTGCGGGTGCAAAATGGAGTTCTGAGTTTTACACACGTACAGCCAATAATATAAATTGCCGTGTCAGGAAAAGGGTACGGCTGGGAACTACTTATATTCACTTTACTGCACGACCACTCAGTGAGAACATATCTCCACACGGAGTACACCTCACACGAGAATCACAAGCGTACGTAGCTAACAATTACCATAAGAGGTTGATGAGATGCTGCTACCCATAAATGTGTATATCTCTCTACCCATAAATGTGTATATCTCTCTTAAGTTCAATGAGAAACATTTAACATAAAAAATAAAACCGAATAAAATATTGCACCATTCTATTTATTACACAATATTGTACCATTTAATTAACCAGTGTGATGCACCAAATTTATTGTGACATTTCCCCTGTGCGCATAAAATCAAGTGCTCGCAATTTTTTCTGGGTGGAGCTATCCAGGCTGATATGGATAGCTCTGGGGATGAGACCCGCACCCTCCGAAGCGTCATCCACACTGCTGCGAAATTCTGTATCGTGCTGTGAGCCCAACATAGGGATGGACCCCACTGCCTCTGGCCAACCTGGTGAGCACTGGTGAAAAAGCCCTAGCCCAGAGACGACGCGTCTGTGAACACATTGAGTGACGGCTCGGGAAGGCGCCAAGGCACTAAACCCCAAAATACCCAAAGAGGAAGCTGGTGATGCAGCAACCGGCGCATAGCCACCGTAGGCCGAACCCAGCGATCGCGAGAGAGACGTCCCCGTAAGAACCAGAACAGCCGATGAAGCCAAACCTGACCTGGCGGTTAGACCATCATGGCAAAGTTCAGGCCCCCGGCACAAACCCTCGAGCAACAACTGCATGACCCAGGAGCCCCCCAGAAACATGCGAAGGCGGGACTGCAGCCGAAGCAAAGCCTCTGGAGGGAGAGACAAGGAAGCGGTCCGAGCATCCCACACAAAACCCAGCCAAGACCGAACCTGAGAGGGAAGCAGATGGGACATCCTCCAGTTCACCAGGAACCCAAACCCAGTGAGCTGAGAAGGAACCAAGTCCCTGGCGAGCAGACACACGGACTGACTGGGAGCCAACACCAGCCAGTAGTCAAGGTAGGCCAGAATCCGAACCCCTAACAAATGCTGGCGGGCCACCATGACCCAGGTAAGGTGTGTTAAAACGCGAGGTTCCAAATGCAACGAAGCGGTAACCAATACGCCCCACAACAAAACAGAGCCCTTCCCTGAACCCCAGATGAATCGGGATGTGCCAATACTCATTCTTGAGGTCCAGGGACATAATCCAAGTACCTGGCCCCAAGAGAAAACGGACCTGGGGAAGAGTAGTCATCCGAAAGGAGGGTTAATAAACCCACGGTTCAGATGGGACAAGTCCAGAATAAACCTGAGGTCCGCGCAGTCCCGTTTTGGAACCGTAAACAGGCGGGAAGTCCACTGGAGGGAAGAAGTCGTTTCGACCAAGACCAAGCAAACCCACTCCAAGATGACGCGACAGAGCGCCGGAGAAGAGGTCTGCCCCACCAACCCTGAACCCCTCGAAGTCGGAGGGGCCACCTAATGCCGCCACAGGCCGCACGAAACAACCTGAAAGACCCACAAATCGTGGAACCAGGCAAGAGCAAACAGAGGTGGCCTTCCCTTCATCGCCCCATGAATGGGACAAACCGCGTAAGGGCCATCGCCCCTTACGAGAACCCGACCTCCGCACAGAGCATGTACAGCACCAACCGGACGAAGACGGTTCCGAAGGCTGTGCCGGCTCCGAAACTGGCACCACTGGCCTACCGCGACGTGAGGAACTCCGAGCCCTGGCACGATCCTTCCGGGAAGACCCCCAATGAGCCCTCTGGAGAACCAACAATTCCGACATAGGGCGGCAACTAGAAGAGGCTGCCTGCAAATACTGCACAACCGCAGACTCTGCAAACAGCAAAGGACAAAAAACCAGCGTTGAATGTAATGAAACACCATTTTTTGGGTGAGTCCCAGAGGCTCCCCAGAGCTATCCATGGCTGATATGGATACCCTAACTATTTTGCATCAGTCGAAGTGAAGGGAGTTCTAAGCCTACCGGGGACCACGAGCCAGAACCTGGCCCCCTCAGAGAGGCACGGGGAGCAATGGCCCATAGAAATGCACATGGGATTTGGAGCATTCTATATCTGCCATCGACCGGGACAGGCACCCAGAAAGGTAAGCGCCACAAAACAAACCCCTATTCTGGTGAACAACAAAAATCGACAAACGAGTGGACAGAACTCCCCCAGGAAAACGAACTAACAAGCATGACGTCACACGAGCCGCGCCGCATGTCTGCGCAGCTCCCCCCTCCCCGGGAAGGGGAAGGGGGAGCCCCAGACCCCCGCGCCGGCGATCCCCGCCCCAGTTCTGAGGCTGGATATCAAAACCGCGAAAAAAACGCCGACCAGAGGGCGGGAGGGTGCCGGGGAGCCTCCGGGACTCACTCAGAAAATGGCGTTTAATTACATTCAACGCTGGTTTTCTGGGGGGAGCCCCTACGGCTACCCGGAGCTACTTCACCAAAAACTACCTAAGAAAACAAGGGGACATACCCGGGAGGTGGTCAGTGAACCACTCCTCAAAACGAAGTCGAGATAACAACCCAAGGACCCCTCCGGAAAGAAGCAGGCACATCATTCGCCAGAAAAAGGGAGAACGGCTGCAGACGAAGGAACCTATGACCATGACCATAGGCTGCAGACGAAGAAACCTATGACCATGACCATAGGAGTCAAAAATCACTGCACATGAGAAGAGCATGAAGCTCTGCCACACGATCCCCAGAGGCCAATGCCAACATAAAAAGAGAGCCAAAGCAAAGCAAACCTGAACCGAAGAAGCCACAACAACCAAGGAGAAGAAAAACAGGAGAGCACCCTGTCCAAAGACCAGAACGGCACAGACAGTGCATGAGCAGGCCGGAGGTGAAACAACGCACGAGACAGCCTGCGAAACAGTGCTGAAGGTACATCGATACTGAAAGCTAGCAGCAGAAACCAAGATGCCAGACCCAGGAACGGCCTCAAGCGCCTCTACATCCTCTGCAAGCCAAACCTATGACAGCCCCAAGTGGGAAAAGAAAACGCAGGATCAAAATGCCACAAGCGTGCAAGTCCACCGCCACAAGTGCAGCCGACAGGGAAGGAACCCGCATAAGGAGCCGCCCTGCACCAACAACCCACAGAAGGGCAAGAGCGAAAAAGACTCATGAAGAGGAGCAAAATCGCCCCCAGGAAAATGAGTAGCGCCGAAACAGCGCTAAGAGAAGAGGTATGAACAAAAGAACAAGAAGGCCAAACACCCAGAAGCTGCTTGGAATAGGACCCACAAGCCCTAAAAAGGACCGGAGGGAAGCTCAACTGAACGATGACAGACGTACCAGAAAACGGGAAGGAGCAAAACCGTCCCGAACCTTCGAGAACAAAAAGAAGCAAACACAAAGGACAGAGCCACAAAAACCCTGTCGCACCCAAGACCAAAAGTCATGCAGAAACCCCAAGAAGAGGGGGACATGACAGAGAAGGCCCGTCCCGGAAAAAATGGGCAAAGACCGTAGAAAAGCACCCACCGAAAGGACAGAAGCAACAGGCACAATGGACAAGGAAACCGAGCCCAGGGAGGGGCCGACGCCCACAAAGCACGTGTGGAGAGTGGGAATGGAAAAACCCCACACCACAAAACTGCAAGCCCCGCCCAGAAGGGTAGAAATACCCCGGCGGGGACCAACGGGGCCTGAGGCCCCTCACGTTAGCCCCACCCCAGCGCCGGGAACCCACCCTGCAGACCCCGGGGCCGAGCTGTCCCCCCAAAGCCCCAGCGTCAAGAAAACCCCCCGGGGCAGCCGTGAAAAACACTAAGGAAGGAAGCCCACTAGGCTCTGGAACTTGAACCGAAACCGGAGGATAGGCGAGGGGCGAGACGAAGACCCCAAGCTCATCCCCAGCCAGCACAATGAGGCGAGGACAACGAAGACAGGACAGAGAATCCAAGGAACATGGAAAAACCAGGCCCGGCACAGCAAGACCGGCAAGGAAGGAGGGCCCCAGAGGGAGCACGGAAGGGCCGAACAAAATGCCACAACCAACCCCTACACGCAGCCGCAGTACCAAAACCGCAGCAAAACGTCACCACACTCCCCGAGGAAGCGACAGAGAAGATAAAGATAAATCGTAACACGAGTGGCACACAAGGGGACACAGGTGGAAACCGAGCACCCAACTGAGCCACAGGGACGGTAGAAGAAACGTGTGCAGTGTAACAGGCAATCGAAGGAACACATTAGGCAGCCCAACTTGGGCTGACCCCATACACAGCCCCAAGAGCAGAAACGAGAGCGCCCATGAAGCACAGAATCTGCTCATCAGGCGAACGACAGGGGAGAGGCGGAACCAAAGAGCCAGAACCCAATCCTGCAAGCACAAGGAGACGAGCACAAAACACCCTCGACACAGAAAAACGTACTACCAAACAGGCACCCCCACCGTTGCACCGTGGAACAAGGTGGAAGCGGGGCCCCGAACTCAAGCAAGGTTAGACAAACATAGGAGAGGGGCAGGAGGAGTACAGGCAGGAGCCGCCTCGGAAGGGCCAGGAGGCCACCCGCAGACACCCGTGAACCGAGGAAAGAATCAGGTGGAGAGAACAAGAGCTGCCCTGTATGGGCTAATAGCCCTGCAGTAGGCACCTCGGGTGGTACGGTCCACGTACTCCAGTACATATGTACACCCATTCCTACTTCCAAAAACAAAAACAGCGTCAGGACGAAGGAGACGCTAAACTGCACCAACTCACCTGCAGAACATAGGCGCTGAAGGGCCATGACGCAAGCCTATGAGTACGTAGCCGCTGGAGGCGGCCAGAGTGCCCATGCTGGAGAGGAGGAGGGGAGCAGCGAAGGAGGCTCCCCACCCTAGAATGCAGGGAAAAACCTCGTGACTTCCCCACTCCAGAACACCCCCAAAGCAATGGGGCACGGATTGGATTAAGAAAAGAGCGAGAGGCGAAGCCTTCCCGAGAGAAAATGGATGCAGAACACCAACACGCGTGCACACCGCCAAGAACCAAAACAAACTCCCACGGCGCATGCGCAGGACGCGAAAGAAAAGTAGCCCAACAAGGCGAGAAGTAGCCCAACCAGGCGAGAAGTAGCCCAACCAGGCGAGAAGTAGCCCAACCAGGCGAGAAGTAGCCCAACCGGCGACAAGCAGCCCAACTGGCGACAAGTAGCCCAACCGGCTACAAGGAGCCCAACCGGCGACAAAGGAGCCCAACCGGCGACAAAGGAGCGCAAACGGCTACAATGAGCCCAAACGGCTACAAGGAGCCCAAACGGATACAAGGAGCCCAAACGGCTACAAGGAGCCCAACCTGTCCAGAACAGAAGGAACCAGTATTGATTGGGTTCCTGGAGGACACGACAGGGTGTGTGTGGGGGCGTTTCCTACACGAGGCGAGAGCCTGGACCAGGAGCTACAACTCAACTCTCACTGGAGGATAGGTGGAAGTAGGTGATTCTAGTTTTCCTCCCAATTCCCCTTTAGTCAGCTATATTATTTAGCCAGAGTATTTTGTATGTCGTGAGCAAGGCTCACCAATGTCACGGTAGGACACAGTTGTGAGAAGTGGGGCTGTAGAAAGCTCTCACAGGATATTTGCGGTGTGTGGATACACCTGTGTTATTATTGAAGAGTTTGCTGTGTTAGTTGATGAATTCTTTCATGTGACATTTATGGTATAACTTATGCCAGAGAATATATATATATAAAGTGAACCAGTTATTTGTGTTAGGCTATGTGCCCAGTATTGATATTATTACTATTATTGATATCTATGATTTATCTATATATATACATGCTTGTGTGTTGAATAATTTCTCATGTGTGCAGTGATCAATTGAATATTCGCCTACGAAAGGAATTACTGAGAACTCCAGTATTATATCTTGTAGCATTCGTTATCATTATATGAAGTACAGTGTGTTACGCCCTGATAGTGAATTATTATGTTCATTAATATAGAAATGTGTGATTGAGCTCAAGATCAGTGCAGTGAATCACCTGCGTTCTATTGCCATTATAGCAGTAATCGTGTTGTGTGTTAATACAGTGATAGTTGAGAATTTAAAGAAACAGGCGTCTCACGCCAGACAAACAGATAAACGAACATTCGCGCGGTGAGAATCGCTCAGCTGATTTTGACATTTGACGCGAGGGGGAGAGCGTGTTGCCATATAGTGTGCCCAAATTATATGTGGAGAGAGAGAGCGACTCCTGCTTGTACTTGTTCGCCTATGGATATATGATCTCTTGAGTTTTAAGTAAAATACAAAATTCCTTCTCGTTTGTATTACCCCTCCATAATTCTTGCTGCTACCTAACTATTACAAAGGTGAGAGTGATAGATACATACTTGCCTGATATCAGATCTATTGAGTGTGTTCTTGCCGCTGTTATCACAATTTCACCAAACCACTGCCGTGTTACTGGACACAGGAAACACCAGTTGGCGACCTTGCAATTAGTAGTAGAGCCCTTGTCGGGGCGGGCACACAGCGGAGAGAGCAAACTGTCTCCACCCATCTCTAACTACTAAGGCCGGTTGGGGATCGACTGGGGTACTCTTCTGGCGTACAGTGGCGCCGCGAGGATGGAGTGAAGACCCGCAGGGCTAGGGTGAGTAACGGTTATCGCTAATAGTGCGACCGTTGAGAGGATATCTTGTATACTGTTGCTCACCCTCTTATGGTGAACCCCGACACATGGAAGGAACCAAGGCCAAAGCTACCAAAACCCCCAAGTTCGGGTCCCTACACAAGCGGGGCAGCATCGGGGCGTCCGGGGAGGCGACAAACCCGAGCGCGTTGCATCAACCTACCCAGCAACGCGCGAGCTGCCTGCACCCACAGGAATTCATCAGCAGACTGGGTGAATGGAGTCACGAACAAGCAACAAAGCTCGCAGGACTCAAGGGTTGAATGTGTCACTAACCCAACAGGCAGCATGACGGAGGCAAAAACAAGGAGAGTCACCCTGAGACAAAGGGACAGAGCAACCCTCAACTCGCACAAAGCGAGAGGGGACGCAAGGGTCTCCACTATCGGACCCGAGAGCCCCCAGGGGGTTTCCTAGGGCCCCTAGACTGGGTCTGCTAAGGGTTATCCCAGGCAGGGCACTGCTAACTGGCGCCCCAAACTACCAAGTAAACTGCTAAAGCTAAACCCACGGGACGTGTCCACCCGTGAGGGCGAAACAGGGGGTGCCACCACACAAACAACCCTAATATAAGGGGGGGGGGAACACAAGGAAGACCCCCCTACAAGGCAAAAACAAATATAAAAGAAAACCACACAAGTGGACAACGTACCCAGAGGGAACAGAGCCGGCTGCTGTCATAGGTGAAAACTAGCTACGCAGACCACTGTATGAACCTCATGCCACTCAAGCGAGGGAACTGACAGAACGAATGCCATGCCTCCAACAATAAAAACGGGCAGTCAGCAAGCCAGGACGACTCCGGAACCTCATAAAGAACCCAGTAGGGACAAGAAGATCCATACACGAATGAAGATGGATCCATTATGACGGCGTAATCTGGGTCGCACAGGAGGTAAGCCGCAATGGCCTCCCGCACCACATTCGGCGGGATGCGGGAGGTCGAAAACCTCCGGAAAGACGGGACTGAAGAACCCATGGGATTACAGAACCAAACCCAGGGAAGGGTAGAGGCCAAATCCAACTTGTACAAGGACAGGGAAAAAGAGAACACCGCACCTTGTAACACCAAGCCCCGCTCAGAGGGTACAAAAATCCAAGCAGAGTCCAATGGGGCCAAAGGACCCCAAGTCAATCCCTCCCTCGCCCTGGGAACCCCATTACGCGAACCCAGGGTTGAGCTATCCTCCAAACCCTCCACCTCAAAAGAAAAGGCAGCAGAAGCCGAAAAAGCAGGAACAAAGGGGGCCCACTGGTTAAGACCCACAAGCTTTGGCCGGAGGACCAGGCTTGAATGCCTTCGTCGCCACCCCGGAAGGGGCATCCCTCGAAACGGCCCGAGTCTCAAAGCCAACTAAACCCTGCCCTGACCCAGAAGCCCTCAGACGCTTCGGAGCCGGAAGGGACGGGAGGGACCAGGATGAACAACAGAACGGGAAGGACAAGGGGGTGCGCATGGAAGTAAAGTCGAAGCGACTAACACCCCCAAGTCTGGTAACACCCCTAAGCTATCTCCTATCAAGTAACACCCCCCAAAGCTACCAAGTAAACTAACTAAAAGCTGAACCCTTGCGACATGTGCAAGCACGGGGACCTAGTGGAGGGCCACCAAATTCCTACAACTGGTCCTACCACCACACAAGGCAGAACCCCACCAAGCAAAACAAAACAAAAAAAGAAAAAACCCGCAAAAGCACAAATATCTCCGGAGTACAGAACCAGTTGCTATGTGTATATCAGACAGCTGCACAGTACCCCGCACCCCTGTCAGCGATGAAACTACCTCCTACTCAAGGACAAACAGGACCACCCCAGATGACCCCCAAGAACGGGCAATTGCTGAGCAGCAATCGAACCTCGCGAGGTAGTGTCCTGTACGGCTCATGGAAGAGAACCCTAAGCCGCAAAGGCAGTATTACAGGGCACCTAGGGCAGGTGGCCCTAGGTGCATGCAGCTCCAGTACTCTTGTGTTACTCCTGGCTCACACACCATCAACACAAAAAACAACACCGCTATGCAGCACTGCTCAAAGAATGGAGCCGGAGTCGATCGACTGCCACCAACACAACAGTCTCTAGAACTGAGGAGAGTAGCTGGAATGGAGGTCTAGGACCCCTCCCCCCCATAACCCCCTCCCAGGTGGGGAAGGGGGATGTTGGTAAGGTGGATACACCTTATCAACAAAACCTTCTTTTTAAATAACAAGCGTTGAATGTAATGAAACGCCATTTTCTGGGGGGAGCCCCGTAGGCTCCCCGGAGCTATACCAGGCTGATATGCTAATGTCAGACTTTGGCATCAGTCATGTGTATGGAGTTCTTAGGGCCTATAGGGGACCACGGCCAGAACCTGGCCCCCTCAGAGAGGCAAGGGGAGCAATGGCCTATAGAAACCCCCGTGTGGTTGGAAGCATTCTATGTCTGCCATCGACCGGGTCAAACATCCAGAAAGGTAAGCATCCCAAAACAAACCCCTATTCTGGTAAAAATTGCTACCAAAAGCCAAACTAGTGGATAGAACTCCCCAACAGAAAACAAGTAAACATGTATGACATCACACGTCACGTCACCGCACCGCTGTCTGCGCAGCTGGGGGGAAGGGGGAGCCCCAGACCTCTCACGCCAGCTATCCACCCATCAGTTCTGAGGCTGGATGTCAAAACACGCGAAAAACCGCCGACCGGAGGGAGGGAGGGAGGGTTGCCGGGGAGCCTCCGGGTCTCACCCAGAAAATGGCGTTTCATTACGTTCAACACTGGTTTTCTGGAGGGAGCACCGTCAGCTCCTGGAGATAACTACCCACAGAGGAAGGTCAAAGGGACGGATCCGGGAGGCGAACACCACGCATCCCTCAACGAGACGCGAGACAACTGGCTGCAACCGCTAACCCAAGGCGGCACAGGCCCGAACGAGCCCAGGAACGACACGAGACAATGAGCAGCCAGGCTTCTGTATGACCGCCAAAAATCCCCATGCCCGAAGTCAGCAAGAACACGCTGCCAAGACGGCAGCAAAAGCAGTGAACGCCACAAGCACGGGCAAAGAACAAAGGCTGGCTAGCCGCAATAACACGGCGGACGACCCGGGACACCTTCTCCCGCGAACAGGGAAGAACAATCTTTGGGTTGTTTCTGGATCAAACCAAAGTGCGCCCAGGACACAGAAGCCACAACGCGCAAATAACAGCAGAGGACCGCAACTGAACACAAAACACGACGCACCCCCGGCCTGACCAAACAAGCACCAACCAAACCGGGGCAGCCTCGGGGCTTCCGGGGAGCAAACAACCTAGAGCATTGCCACCGAAACTTAACGTGCAATGCCCGTGCTGCCTGCACCCACTTAGTCAGCAGAACACTGGGTAACCGAGCTACAACAAGCAACAAGACTCGCAGGACCCCAGGCCGAAGGTGTCACCGACCCCACAGGCAGCTGACGGAGGCAAAACAGCGAGTGTCACCCTGAGACAAGGGGACAGAGCAACCTTCAAACTCACACAAAGTGAGGGGGGGAATCCGGGGCCATATCCATCGGGCCCCCGCTCCCCCTAGGGGTTTCCCAGGGTCCTGAGCGTTTACTATAAGAGGACTCGTGCTCAGGTAATCCCAGGCAGGGTACTGCTAACCGGCGCCCATGTCTACCAAACAACTCTCTTAGAACTGAACCCCCGGGACGTGTACACACACGGGGACCTAGAAGGGGGAACCACCGGAAGAAGGAAGAGAATCCAGTACAAAGGGGGCCAAGAACCAAAGGCAGATCATCCCCCCCCCCACCAGGTAGACAAACAAACCCCGCAAAAGGACAGCGTACCCAGGCGGAACAGAGCCAGCTGTTATGATTGGTGAAAACAAGCTGTGCAGCACTCTACGCCCCACCAGTGCAAACTGCTCCTAATCCTAGGGCGAACAAGGGAGACAGAACCCCCCCATCACACTAAGGGCGGCCGAAAACCAAAAAGTAGACGGCCTAGCAGAAGCAGGACCCAAGAAACTTGTGGAAGGTAACCCCCAAGCCGCAAGGGCAGTACTTACAGGGCACCTAGGGGAGGCAACCCTAGCGCATGCAGCCCGAGCACTGGAGACTCGCTCTCGGCTCATGCACCACCTAGAAGACAGACACCACACTCTATGCACAGTGCTGAAACAACCACTGGAGCCGGAGCACACAACCGGTGCCTTTAGCATCAGCCGAAGAACTGATGGGTGGATAGCCGGCGTGAGAGGTCAGGGGCTCCCCCTTCCCCCCTCCCAAGGAGGGGGGAGCTGCGCAGACAGAGGAGCGGTGACATGTGATGTCATACTAGTTTGCTCGTTTTCTGTTGGGGAGTTCTGTCCACTAGTTCGGCTTTTGGTAGCAATTTTTACCAGAATAGTGGTTTGTTTTGGGATGCTTACCTTTCTGGGGGAGCCGATGGGGCTCCCCCAGAAAATTCGTCTAAAATCACTTTCTGAAAATATTTTCATGAAACTTTTATGATGCTGAAGCCAATAAGTTGGAGATTTGTTTAACATTCTTAAGTAAATTTTACATAATTTGAATATTTTTTGCCTTGCAGCCCTTTATGCTTAGCAGCATATGGGTTAATTGAGGCAAGGAAATCTTGTGTCTCATAAGAGCTTGGTGACATGAGTTAGGCTTGGAGGAAGCTCGGCAAGCCACCAAGGAAAGTCCTTCTAGAAAAAGACATCTCTGGAGCTGTAGGTTCTCAAAAACATTGCCAGGGAACATAACTCTGAAACACAGCAAGACAATAGTTAAAGATCTTTGTCATAATGGGGAATACAGCTGAGCAGAGCCTGGTGGGTAATTCAAGTTTTGGAATTATAATTCAATAATTGTGGGTTCTGGCTCAACCCACACCAAAGGGGTCTCTTTGGTGTGGGTTGACTAAATCAAATTCTGAGTGACCAAACTCAGAATTTAAAAAAAAATCACTTGTTTTCTTCCAATCATTAAAAACAAAATACAATACTATACCTATTTCTCTGTGGTCCATATCTCTGATTTTTTCAATTGTTAGGCGCTTTTCTTCAATTTTTCCAATGATCTCATGGGTCAAGCGAGCAAACTGCTTCATTGGACTCTCAAAGTGCCACATCTGATGCTCTAACATCTTGGCCATGGTAAGCAGCCTACCAGCCATCAATGGCCAACTTTTATGAAGGACAATTTCAAATAGAGCACGAGTAATACGCACCGAATTCTGCAAAAGTTTTGTTGGTTACAATGAATGACATTATGACTTAAAACAGTCATATCCTCAAAATAACATATCAACTATAACCAAAGAAATAATTATTAGTTATTTAAGGGCACGGTCTCGTAGCTTAGGTTAATAACAACAAGGACCTTAAGAATATTTGGACATTATTATTATTATTACTGTATTACTATTTTTTGTAATTATTATAATAATTATAAATTTTTCA
>NC_091173.1:22782348-22850289 GCF_040958095.1 Procambarus clarkii | reverse complement strand
ACACCTCCCCCATGCTTCCTACACCTCCCCCCATGCTTCCCACACCTCCCCCATGCTTCCCACACCTCCCCCATGCTTCCCACACCTCCCCCCAAGCTTTCCACACCTCCCCCATCCTTCCCACACCTCCCGCACACTTTCCCCATACTTCCCACACCTCCCCCCATGCTTCCCACACCTCCCCCATGTTTCTCACATCTCCCACATGTTTCCCACACCTCCCACACACTTGACACCTCCACCACACCTAACCCACGCTTCCCATACCTCTCCTGACAGGCGAGCACCAACAATCGGCACGCGAGGTGAAAAGGAAAGAACAGAGACACGGCTTCCTTTAGAATTGGCGCATACAACTTCAACAAGGCAGCCGACGCCTGAGCAGCCGAGGCAAGCGTACCACACGCTTGCCTGAAACCTAGCTCCTCTACATCTTCCTTGAGCCAGTCTGAAGACAGCTCCAGCAGGGAAAAGAAGTGCAAGACTGAAGACAAATGATAACGGGCGAGCAAATCCTTAGCTACCACGGACATCGAAAGGGAACGAACTTGCACGTGAAGCTGCACCTGGCCGACAATCCGGGGAGGCACGGGGGTGAACAAACACGCACTGTGGTCCTCAAACTTGCCCCCTAGGTAAACCTGAACAACCGTAGTCAACTCCCGCTATTCAAGTGTGTGGGTCTGGCAGAGTGCGTGCCATGCCCCAAACGAAAAGAAAGGGCAGTCTGCCAGCCGGGAAGACTCCGGCACCTCATAATGCACCCAGTAAGGAAAAGAGAAGAACTCAAAAGAATGATCCATTATTTAGGGGTAATCCGTACCTCTCGCAGGCGGTAAACTGCAATGGCCTCCTGCGCAGAAAACCCTGTGTGGTTGGAAGCATTGTATGTCTGCCATTGACCGGGTCAGGCACCCAGAAAGGTAAGCATCCCAAAATAAACCACTATTCTGGTGAAAATTGCAACCAAAAGCCGAACGAGTGGATAGAACTCCCCAAACAAAAACTACCAAACTAGTATGACGTCACCCATCGCCGTCTGCACAACTCCAGGGGAGCCGGCAGACCTCCCGTGCCGGCGATCCACACCCCAATTCTGAGGCTGGATGTGAAAACACGCAAAAAAATGCCGACAGGAGGGAGGTAGGAATGCCAAGGAAATGGCACTCTCACCCAGAAAATGGCTTTTCATTACATTCAACGCTGGTTTTCTAAGGGGGGGAGCCCCTACGGTTCTCCGGAGCTAACTACCTACAGAGGAAAGAAGAGGGACTTACCCAGGAGGCAGCTGCTGTTTACACCTCAACCCGAAGTCGAGACAACTGGCTGCAACTGCCGACCCAAAGTGACACAGGCCCGACCGGGCCCAGGGACGTTAACAAGGTAACGAGCAGCCAGGACCCTGTTCGACTGCCAAAGTCCCCGCACCCGAATGTCAGCACAAGACATATTCCCAAAGATGGCGGCAAGAGCTGCGAACTTGCAAACGTCATGGGTACAGGGATAGACCGCAGGCTGGCTAGCCTTATTAATCCTTCGGACAACCTGGAAGACCTGCACCCACAAACAGGGAAGGAGGGAAACCAGATCAACCCAAAGCGCGTCCACAGAAACAGAAGCCGTGGTGCGCAAATAACGGTGGAGAGCACCAACCGGACACAAAACGTGATGCACCCCTGGCCGAACCAACCAAGCATCAACAATCCTCCGGAAAACAGCAGTCTCATTTTTCACCAGAAAAGAAGGAGAAGGCTGCAGACGAACAAACTGATCGCCCTGACCGAAGGAACAGAAACCCCTGCGCTGGGAGAGAGCATGAAGTTCACCAACCCAACCCCCAGAGGCTGATGCCAACAGGAAAAGAGCCTTCGAAAAACAATCCGGAACCGAATGGGCCACAACAAACCGAGGAGAAGAAAGAAAAGAGAGCACTCTGTCCAAAGACCAGGATGGCTCAGGCAATGCATGAACAGTCCGGAGGTGAAACAACGCCCAAGACAGCTTGTGAAACGGCGCAGATGCAACATCGATACCAAAAGCAAGCTGAAGCGGCTCCACCAGCGCCGCACGATACGAGGCGACAGTGTTAGGCATAAGATGACGGTCTTGGAACAACCAAGAGAGAAAGGATAAAACCAACCAAACAGAAAGCGAAGTACAACGACGAAGACGTAAGAAGAACCAGAAGGACTGCCAGGAACATCATACTGCCGCCGAGACGAAGCCTGCAGGTGGGACACTAACAAGGAAGCCACCTGATCACCATAGAGATGATGATAAACCCGAGTAAAAAAAAAAAAAAGGCAAAGACTCGAGGAGAAGATTGAACCATCCACGTGACGTACGGGTCGATTTGCTGGAAGAAGCAGAGCCGCGGGAAAACCTGCGGGTTTGGGCACCAAGCAAGCACCGCCTGAAACTATGGCTGGGCAGGTCACCAGTCCTGCCGGAATGCATCGACCCAGACGGCCTCGTAGTCGGGGAAGGGCACCACATACTGGGGAAGGTGCAGCGACCAACCCGACGTGAAGAGATCCACCTCAGGGCGCCCGAACGTCCGGCAAAGCCAACAGAAGGAGTCGGCGTCGACCGTCCATTCCGTGGAGAGGGGGAACGAAACGAGACAGGCCGTCTGCTAAGACGTTGAACACTTCCTGCACATGAACTGCCAGGAAAGCTAAGCCCCGAGAACTCAGCAGACGAGTCACCCGAAGTGACCAGCATCAAAGAGCCAAGGACCGCTTCGAACCCCCCCGGTTCAGAATATGACTCACTGGGGAGCAGTTTGAATGGAACCGGATCGTTGACCCGCGGGCGACACAAAGCCTCTGAAGAGCAAACCACACTTCCACGAACTCCCGCACAGTGCTGTGGGCTCGACGGAAGGACGGACCCTACTGTCCCTGGCCGGCCTGATGAGCACTGCTCACAAGCCCCCAGCTGAGACACAACGCTTCCGTGAACACATCGAGCAAGGGCTTGGGTAGGCGCCAAGGCACTGAATCCCCAAAAACCTGAAGAGGAAGCCAGTGACGCAGCAACCGACGCAAAGACCCCGGGGTCTGAACCCAGCGGTCGTGAGAGAGGCATAAGGGACATCCCCGAAAGAACCAGAACAGCTGACGAAGCCAAACCTGACCCGGCAGGTAGACCAGCATCGCAAAGTTCAGGCTCCCTCACAGACCCTCGAGCAACCGCCAAGTGACCCGGGAGCCCCTCAGAAGCAGGCACATGCGGGACTGCAGCCACAGGAGACTCCAGAGAAAGAGACAAAGAAGAGGTCTGAGAGTCCCACACAAGGCCCAGCCAGGTCCAAACCTGGGAGGGAACCAGACGGAACTTCCCCCAGTTTACCAAGAACCCGAACTCGGCAAGCTGAGAAAGAACACATCCCTGGCCAGCAGAGAAGAGGACCGGCTGGGAACCCAAACCAGCCAGTAGTCGGGGTAGGCCAACACCCGAACACCTAACAGATGCGGACAGGCCACCACAATCCGTGTAAGGCGTGTGAACACGCGAGGTGTCTGGTTCAACCCAAACGGGAGACAATGAAAGCGGTAAGCACGAAGCCCCACGACAAAACCAAGCCAGTATCTGAACCCTGGATGAATCAGGACGTGCCAATAAGCATCCTGGAAGTCCAGGGACACAATCCAAGCGCCCAGCTCCAACAGGAGCCGAACCTGGGACAGCGTAGTCATCCGAAAGGAGGGGCAATCAACCCAGGGGTTCAGACGGGACAAGTCCAGAATGAACCGCAGATCCGCGCAGGCCCGTTTCGGGACCGGAACAAGACGGGAAACCCATCTGAGGGACGTCGTCATCTCAACCACGCCCAAGCGAACCCACTCTAAGATGACCCAACAGTGCACAGGAAAAGAAGCCTGTCCCGCCAGCCCCGAACCCCTGAAGAGGGGGGAAGGGCCACCCAAAGCCACTGGAGGCCACACGAAATGACCCGAAACGCCCATGAATCGTGGAACCAGGCGTGAGCGAACAGCACAAGCCTCTTCTCCCCCTCGCCCCATCAATGTGGTGAACAGCGAGAGGGCCGGTGCCCCTTATGAGACCCAGTACCTCGCACAGAGCGAACACAACGCCAACCAGACAAAGACGGGTCCGAAGGAGGAGCCGAACCCGAACCCGACACCAGTGGCCTACCACGACGAGAGAAATCCCGATCTTTGGCATGACCCTTCCGGGAAGGCCCACCACGGAACCCCCGGAGAACCAGCAAGTCTGACATAGGATGGCAAGAAGCCGAAGCAGCCTGAATATACTGCGCAACGGCTGACGCCTCAAACAGGAGAGGACAAAAAGATGAAGACATCCTAAGAGCCAAGGCCCAAGCAGATTCCACAGAAGAGGCAAGCACCGTCTGCCAACACGCAAGCCGGGAAGCATAAAACAGAGCAACTGCATCCCGCAAGATCGGCGTGAAAAGCTTCAGCAAGGCGCACGAACCAGGAACAGCCCCAAGCGCACGCACACCCTTCATGAGCCAGTCCGAAGACAGCTCTAGGAGGGAAAAGAAATTCAAGGCCGAAGCCAAAAGGCCCCGTGTGCGCAAGTCCTCAGCCACCTGCGCCGCCGAAAGGAAGGGAACCTGCACATGGAGCTGAACGACACCAACATCCCAGGGAAGGGCAGGAGCAACAAGCACTCACTGACGTGCTCAAGGTCGCCCCCCAGGAAAGCCTGCAGCACCGTCGAAGCCTCCCGACACTCAAGCGCGTGGGAATGGCAGAAGGAGTGCCAGGGCTCCAAAGTAAAGGCAGGAAAGTCTGCCAGCCAGGACGACTTGGAACCTTGTAACGGAGCTAGAAAGGGAACGAAGTCGCAAACCTGAAAGCCAAGGGATCCATTGCCAAGGCAGAATCCTTGTCACGCAGGAGGCTTGCTGCAAGGGCCGCCCGCACCGCAGCAGGTTGAATGCGATAAGCCGAAAACCTCCGAAAAGATGGAACCGAAGCACCCGGGGGAACACAGAACCGGACCAGGGAAGGGGCAGATACAAAGTCCAACTAGTACACAGAGGGGGGGAGGGGAGGGACCCCCCTCTGAAGAAAACCCCACCCCTTGTAACAGTAAGCCCCGCTCAGAGGGCAGAAAAACCCAGGCGGGGTCCAGAGGGGCTCCAAGGCCCCCAGGAACAGCCCCTCCCCAGCCCCAAGGTCCTCCTCCGCAGGACCCGGGGCCGAGTCCTCCCCCCAAGCACTGACCCCACCGGACAAGGCCGGCGCAGCCGTAGAAGCTGGACAGAAGGGGGATCCACTGGTCAGACCCAGAGGCTTCAGCTGGGGGACCAGACTCGAATGCCTCCGTCGCCACACCGGCAGGGGCATCCCCTGAGGCTGCCCGAGTCTCAACACCATCTAACCCCTGCCCTGACCCCGAAACCCTCAGACGTTTCGGGGCCGGAAGCAGGGGAGAGGGACCAGAACGAACAACAGAAGGGGAAGGACGAGGCTGTGCAGACTGAACCAGCGGCGAGGCGACCCCTACCCCCAAGTCCGGGTCCCTATAAGCAAAACGGGGCAGCCGAGAGGCATCCAGGTCAGCAACCAACCGAGCGCGTTGCAACATACGAAACCTAGAATGCAACGCCTGCGCAGCCTGTACCCGAAGATGATCATCTGCAGATTGGGTAAATTGAGTCACTAGCAAGCATCAAAACTCACAGGACTCGAGGTCGAAAGTATCACCAACCCAACAGGCAGCGTGACGGAGGCAAAAACTGTGGGGGTCGCCCTGAGACAAGGGGACCGAACAACCCTCCAACTCACATGAAGCGAGGGGGGACTCCGGGGTCGCATCCATCAGACCCATATGTCCCCTAGGGGATTCCCAGGGTCCTGAGCATTTACTATAAAAGGACTTGCGCTCAGGTAAGCCGGTAAGAACTCCATACACATGACTGATGCCAAAGTTTGACATTAGGGTATCAGCTTAGTAAGCTCCGGGGAGCGATAGGGGATCACCCCCAGAAAACCACAGTAGGGGAAGGACCAGGGGGCGCAGATGAAACCAAAGTTGAGGCAACTAACGCCCCCAAGTTATAACCAAAGCGGGGCAGCCTCAGGCATCCAGAAAAGTCACCAACCTAGCGCGTTGCAGCAACCGAAACCTTGCATGCAATGCTGAAGCTGCCTGCACCCAAATATCAGTAGCAGTGGACTGGGTGAACTGGAGTACAGGCAAGGAACACAACTCGCAAGACTCCGGGTCAAAGGTGTCATTGACCCAACAGGCAGCATGAGGAGGAAAAAAAGATGAGTGTCACCCTGAAACAAAGGGACAGAGCAACCTTCAAACTCGCAGGAAGCGAGATGGGACTCAGAGGATGCATCCATTGGACCAAACAGCCCCAATGGGGGTTTCCGGGGCCTTTAGGCTAACTTCTAAGGGAAGCCAGGCAAGGTATTGCTAACCGGTTATCCTAAAACTACCAAACAAACAAACAAAATTCTGAACCTCTGCAAAGTGTGCAAGCACGGGGACCAGCAGAGGACCACCCAAATAATACATGTGGTCCTACAGCCACACCAGGCAGTCCCCCCCACCAGGCAAGACACAACTAAAGAAAATAAACACCCTGCAAAAGCATGACATCTCCAGGAGGAACAGAACTGGCCGCTATGTGTATTATAAGACAGTTGCACAGTACCTTGTGCCCCTGCCAGCAATGATACTACCGCCTACTCAAGGCCAAACAGAGGTAGATAAAACTCAGCTGACTGCAAGGGCGGGCAATCACCAAGCAGCAAAAGAACCCTGCAGAAGCAGTTCCCGAACAGTTTGTGGACGGTAACCACCAAACTGCAAGGGTAGTACTTGCAGGGCACTCAGGGAAGGTGACCCCCTAGGCCAATGCAGCCCCAGTACTTCTGGAATAACACATGCCTCGCACACCACAACACCACACGGCACAGCTCTGCTCATGGATTAGAGCCAGAGTTGATCGACTGTCACCCAAACAAAATTGTCAGGAGTCATAACAAACGCTGTGTTTCCAAAGGGCTACTATATAGTAAGGAAAGAGAGGGAAGGGAGAGGAGGAGGAGGAGGAGTGGCCCTGCTTATAAGTAAGGACTGGAGATTTGAAGAGATGAAAATTTCGGGCTGTGATGGACTCAGAGACTACATAACAGGAACTATGACAATTAGTGGACCTAAGATAATAGTGTCAGTTATTTACAACCCTCCACTAAATGACAGAAGACCCAGAAAGGAGTTCAACATAAACAACATGGCAACCAATAATATAATAGTGCATCTTCAGTTGCACGCAGGAATGTATCCAGACTCTTAATCATGGGTGAGTTCAATGATTCAATGATTTCAATTTCAATGATTAACTACAGAAAGATAGACTGGGAGAATGGGGACCCACATGGCGGTGAAGATACATGGAGAGTTAAACTCTTGGAAATGGCAACAAGGAACTGTCTGAGCCAACAGGTCAAGGAACCCACAAGAATGAGAGGGAATGACGAACCAGCTAGACTCAACCTGATATTCACCTTGAATTAATCAGAAATAAGGGAAGTCATATTTGAAGCCCCCATAGGAATGAGTGACCACAGTGTATTGACATTTGAGTATCTCATACAGGTAGGGATAACCTACCCAAGGATGGGATTGGAAGGGAAAAGACTAAATTACCAAAGAGGAAAATATGACGAGATGTCAAATTTTGTCACCTACAAAATTCTTAGGGGAATTGACAGGGTGGACAAAGATAAACTCTTTAGCACAGGTGGAACATGAACAAGGGAACATAGGTGGAAATTTAGTACCCAAATGAGCCACAGAGAAATTAGAAAGAATTTTTTCAGTGTCAGAGTAGTCAACAAATGGAATGCATTAAGTAGTGATGTGGTGGAGGCTGACTCCATACACAGTTTCAAATGTAGATTTGATACCTGGTTGATGGGGTTCTGGGAGTTCTTCTACCCCCCAAGCCCAGCCCGAGGCCAGGCTTGACTTGTGAGAGTTTGGTCCACCAGGCTATTGCTTGGAGCAGCCCACAGGCCCACATACCCACCACAGCCCGGTTGGTCCGGTACTCCTTGGAGAAAACAGTCTAGTTTTCTCTTGAAAATGTCCACGGTTGTTCTGGCAATATTTCTGATAGAGCCCAGTAGGCTCAGGAATCTATACACCAGTTGACTGACAGTTAAGAGGTAGGACCAAAGAGTCAGAGCTCAACCCCTGCAAGCACAACTAGGTGAGTACAACAACCTCAGGACTGGGGTTGCGTAGGCAGCATGGGAGGTCTGGGGCCCCCCCTCCCCCCTCCCAGGGAGGGGGAGCTGTGCAGGCAGCAGTGCAGCAGCTGTGGTGACATCAGACTAGTTTGCTTGTTTTCAGATTGGGGAGTTCTGCTTGCTCTTCGGCTTTCAGTTTGCAATTTTTAACCAGCTATAGTTTTTTTGATTTCTACATTTCTGGGTGTCTGACCTGGTAGATGGCCGATATAGACTGCTCCCAAGTACATGGGGGTGTCTACAGGCCATTGCTCCTCGTGCCTCTCTGAGGGGAACAGGTTCTGCCTCGTGGTCTCGATAAACATAGAACTCCATTGATTGACTGTTGCCACTATCTAATATATACACATCAGCCTGGTTATGCATCCATTGCATCACCAGGCTCCTTTGGCCCCTTCGGTCTTCGTTATTGGGGGCTCTCCACAGAAATTGAGAAAAACAATTAAATTCTTTACAAAGAATTCTAGCGCGGTTGTCACGAGGCGGGATACACTGGTAAACTGAGTGTGCTTTGCCCCGCGCCTGGCAGAAGCCCATGCACTCGTCAATCCAAACATTTATCAATAAACTTGAAATCCGAGGAAAACCTCGTACAGTGAATAAAATTTTATGAGGAAATTGACCTCGTATACTGAAAAAATTGTAAAGAAGGGCATTCGTATACTGATGTTCCACTGTACTGTATTACTAAGATGATCAACAGTACTAGTCAAGAAACCATATTTACCTCAGTGATGTAGTTGACATCCGAGACAAGAGAGAAGCTGTCAACTCTGATGCGTGAGATATGTGACTGCAGGAGGATGTTGACTTTACCATGCACATTTTCTGCACCCCCCATAGCTGCCACCTCACACTGATGGTGAAGGTCGTCCAACTCGTTCATCTCTTCATCACGAACCTGAAAATAGTTATCATGTAGACCTCTGCGTACACTTGCATATTTCTAAAGACCAAATGAAGTTAGATTCTAAAACTATTGCACTATTGTACCATTCCCCACTTCCCTACCTTCTTAATATAATGAACTATAATAATAGCATATTATCTATTATTTTTGTCTGTAATTACAAAACTAAAGTAAACAATAATAACTGAGTGGCATCTATCAAAATAGGATGTTCAGAATAATAAACTTGCTTGTTTAAATATCATGATTGGAAGTCACAAAATCAACACAAGAATAAAACAAAATTAGAAAACCTGTACCTTTAACTGGGAAAACTCAGAGCTCTGAGCAATAACAGATAAAATATCAGCTTCATTCATGACAGCCTTGAGGAACTCATTGAAAATTTCAATGGTGTCATACTTAATGTAGAACTGACTGGCTACTCGTCCCATATCTGTAACAATACATAGTCCAGTATATTACAAGTTTTCAGAACTTCAAACAACGTTAAACACAATTGTTTAAAAAACCAGCGTTGAATGTAATGAAACACCATTTTCTGGGTGAGACCTGGAGGCTCCCCGGAGCTATACCGGGCTGATGTGTATAAATTAGACTGTGGCAACAGTCAATTGAAAGAGTTCTACCTACCAGGGACCAGAGCTAGAACCTGGCCCCCTCAAGAGACAAGAGAGGCACGAAGAGTAATTGCCTAAAGACACCCCCGTATAATTGAAAGTAGTCTTTGTTTACCATCTACCAGGTCAGGCACCCAGAAAGGTAGGAATTCCAAAACAAACTACTGCTGATCAAATAATATGCAAACCGAGACCCGAACTATCAACAGAACTCCCAAATCAAAAACAAGGAAACCAGTATGACATCACCACAAATGCCCCGCATCCGTCTGCACAACAACAACCCCCCTCCCCTGGAGGGGAACAGAGTGGGGTCCCAGACTTCCACGCCGGCAACTCTGCTCAGTTCAGAGGCCGAGTATCAAAAAACCAGCATTGAATGTAATGAAAAGCCATTTTCTGGGTGAGCCCCGAATGCTCCCTGGAGCTTATTGGGCTAATGTCTGTTATATTAGACCGGGACATTAGGTATGGAGTTCAGACCTACCAGGGACCAGAGCCAGAACCTGGCCCCTTCAGAGAGGTTTCAGGGAGCAATGGCCCTGGAAAACCCCCTTGTGGTTGGGGTTTTCCTTATCTGCCATCAACCGGGGTTAGGCACCCAGAAAGGTAGGCATAACAAAACAAACCCCACATGGTAAAAAACTAAAACAAAAAACTGAACAGAGAGGTAGAAACTCCCTACAATCCCAAGGAAACAAGCAAACAAGCAAACATCACACTCTACTGCCGCGCAGCCCTCCCCGCCCCGAGAGGGGGGAAGGGGGGAGCCCCGGACCTACTGTGCCGGCTGCCTAGCATCAGTTCGGAAGCTAAGCTTCAATCAATGCGAAAAAACAGCCGACCGGTGGGAGGGAGGGTTGCCAAGGAGCCTCCGGGGCTCACCCAGAAAATGGCGTTTCATTACATTCAACACTGGTTTTCTGTGGGGAGCCCCTACGTCTCCCTGGAGCTTCATACCCAAAGAGAAGGAAAAGAAAGGGCTGACCCGGGAGGCGGTCGACACAAACTCCGCAACGTGAAGCCGAGACAACAGGCTGCAACCTGTGACCCAAAGCAACAAGAACGCACAGGAGCAGACGCACATAAAGAATGGGCGGCCAAGAACCTGTGCAACCCTCAAATCCCTGCACCCAAAATGAGCCCTACACGTCACCAACAAAGCAGCAAAAGCTGCAATCGTCCAAACAGCACGGGCGCAAGGACAGACCGCAGGCTGGAAGACATAAAAACTCTGCGGACGACCTGGGAGACCTGAGCCCTGAAACAGGGAACGAGGGGAACCGGATCAACCCAAAGCGCATCCCCAGACACTGTACGCAGGAAACGGCAAAAAGCGCAACCGGACAACACAGGACGCACCCCCGGCCAAACCAATCACACATCAATAACCCAAGAACCCCTCCAGAAAGCAGCCGTCTCGACCGTCGCCAGAAGGACAGAGAAAGGCTGCAAATGTACAAACCTACCACCAGTACCAAAGAGAAGAAACCTGAACCGAAGGGGATACCACAGTCTGAGAAGAAGATAAGAAGACACCCTGATCAAGGACCAGGACGGCTCAGGTGATGCATGAGCAGGCCAGAGGCGAAACAAAACATGAGAAAGCGTGCGAAACGGCGCAGATGTGACGTCCACACCGAACGCAAGCCAGAGCAGCTCCATCAGCACCGCACAAAACGAGGCGACAGTAAGAAACATCAAATAACTGTAGGCCTGAAACCCCAAGAAAGGACAAGACAACCCAACGCGAAAGAGAAGACAACCTACGAAGAGCAAGAAAAAAGTGCATAGAAACACCAGGAACGTCATACTGTCGCCGAGACGAAGCTCGTAGGTGGGACACCATAAACAAAGCCACCTGATCCCCAAAGAGATGGTGATACCCACGTCAAAATACCAGACGCGAAGAGCCGAGGAGAAGGCCGAACCAGTCACGTACAGGACCGGTCCGACCTGCCGAAAGAGGCGGAGCCGCGGGAAAATGCCCTGGGTTCGGTCACCTATCAAGCAGCGTCTGAAAATAAAGCTGGGCCGGCCACCAAGGGACCATAAGGACTACTCTTGTGGAAATGGTTTCCAACCGAGCCAGAACCCGAAGCAACAGCTGGACCGGGAGAAGAGGAACAGGTACCCCCACCTCGACCAGTCCTGCCGAAAGGCATCCACCGTGAACGCCTTACAGGTGGGTAAGGACGCCACATAGAATGGGCGACGCCTAAACCACGCCGACTCGAAGACGTCCATGGCCAAGAATCCATACGTCCAGCAGAGCCAACGAAATGAGTCGGCGACGACTGGCCAATCCGCGAACAGAGCAATGAACAGAGACAGCTGTCCACCAGGATGCAGGACACACCCCAGACATGAACTAAACTAAACCCCGAGAATCCAGCAAACGAGACACTCTAAGGGACCAACCCCAAATGTCAAACACCTAAGAGAAACCCTGTGGATCCGGCAAAGAACCACCAGAGAACAGTCCGAATGTTGCTGAATGGTAGAGCACCGAGTGACCCAAACCGTCTGAAGCGCAAACCAGACAGCCACGAACTCCCGAACCGTGCTGTTAGCCGGACGGACGGACAGACCCCACCATCCCTGGCCGACCTGGTGCACTGGTCACAAAGCCCCAGCCAAGAGATGACCCGTCCGTGAACACATCGAGTGAAGGCTCGGGGAGGTGCTAAGGCACGGAACCACAAAAACCCCAAAGAGGAAGCTGGTGATGCAGCACCAACACAAGATCCCCGGAGGAACGAACCCAACGATTGCAAGAGGCAGGAGGGGAGTCTCCGAAGGAACCAAACAGACGCCGAAGCCAAACCTGATACCCCGGGCAAACCAGCACGTCGAAGTTCAGACTCCCGCACAACTGCTCGAACAACCGCCGAGCAACCCGGGACCCCCTCATGAACAGCCGAAGGTAGGACCACAGCCACAGTAACACTTCTGGAGGGAAAAATAAGGAGCGGCCCTATAGCCCCAAACAAGAACCAGCCAGGTTCGAACCCAGGAAGGAAACAGATGGAATGGCCTCCAGATCACCAGGAAACCAAACCCGGTGATCTGGAAAGAACCACACCCCTGGTGAGCAGACAAGCGGACCGAATGGGAGCCCACACCAGCCCGTCGTTGAGGTAGGCCAGACACCGAATCCCAAGCAGACTCAGACAGGGTACCAAGATCCGGTAAAGATGCGTAAATACACCCAGTGCCAATTACAAAATAGGGAAGGCAACAAAAGCGGTGGTGGTGGGGCCTGTAGCCCCACCACCAACTGTGCCAGTCCCGGAAAACTGGAGAAGAACGTGCCAAGAATTGACCTGGAGGTCCAGGGCCACCATCTAGGCACCCGGCCCTAACGGAAGCCGGACAGGAGACAACAGTCCTTCGATGAGGGCATAGAATCCAGGGCGCAGACTGAAGAAGTCCAAAAGAACCACAGATTCAACAGGCCTATGTCTATATAGAGCAGACGGGAACCCCAGAAGGATGGGGCGGATCGACCACGTCCAACGCACCCACTAAGAGGACATGACAAAGCGCAGGGAAAGAAGCCCACCCCGCCAGCCCTGAACCCCCCAAAGGGGGAGAAGCCGTCCACTGCCACCACCAGAGGCCGGAAGACAACCAAAGGCGCCCACTAACTGCGGGACCATGCAAGAGCCAACAGAGCAAGCTGCTCCCCCAGCGCCCCATCAACAGAGAAGGGAACAGATCCCCTTCCGAAAGAAAAAGAATACATACACATATATTTCGACAAAAGTTGAAATTGTTCACGACTTTTGTTAGGCCAAAGCTAAAATATGCAGCGGTGGCTGCATATTTTAGCCCAACCCACAAGGGGGTTTTCCAGGGCCATTGCTCCCTGAAACCACTCTGAAGGGGCCAAGTTCTGGTGCTGGTCCCTGGTAGGTCTGAACTCCTTAGCTAATGTCCCAGTCTAATATAACATACATTAGCCCGATAAGCTCCAGGAGCCGTAGGGGCTCCCCACAGAAAACCAGTGTTGAATGTAATGAAACACCATTTTCTGGGTGAGTCCCGGAGGCTCCCCGGAGCTTACTAGGCTGATATGCTTATGTCAGACTTTGGCATCAATCATGTGTATGGAGTTCTTATGGGCCTACCGGAGACCACGAGCCAGAACCTGGCCCCCTCTAGAGAGGCAAGGGGAGCAATGGCCTATAGAAACCCCGGTGTAATTGGAAGCATTCTATGTCTGCCATCAACTTGGATTAGGCACCAAGAAAGGTAGGCGTCCCAAAACAAACCCCTATTCTGGTGAAAATTGCAACCAAAAGCTGAACGAGTGGATAGAACTCCTCTAACAAAAAGGAGCAAACTAGTATGACGTCATCCGTCGTCGCACCGCTGTCTGCGCAGCCCCCCCTCCACGGGAGGGGGAAGGGACAGCCCCAGACCTACCGCACCAGCGATCCACACCCCAGTTCCGAGGCTGGATGGTAAAAACACTCGAGAAAACCGCCGACCGGAGGTAGGGAGGGATACCAGGGAGCCTCCAGGACTCACCCAGAAAATGGCGTTTCATTACATTCAACGCTGGTTTTCTGGGGGAAGCCCCTACGGCTCCCCTGAGCTAACCACCCACAGAGGAAAGAATAGGGACTTAACCAGGAGGCGGTTGCTGCTCACTCCTCAACCCGAAGTCGAGAGAACTGGCTGCATCTGCTGACCCAAAGCAACACAGGCCGGACCGGGCCCAGGAACGTTTACAAGGTAACGAGCAGCCAGGACCCTGTTCAACTGCCAAAATCCCCGTGCCCTAATGTCAGCCCAGGACATATTGCCAAAGATTGCGGAAAGAGCCGCGAACTTGCGGATGTCATGGGCACAGGGATAGACCGCAGGCTGGCTAGCCTTAATAACCCTGCGGACGACCTGGAAGACCCACCCCCTCGAACAGGGAAGAAGGGAAAGTGGATCAACCCAAAGCGCATCCACGGACACAGAAGCCGTGGCGCGCAAATAACGGCAGAAAGCCGCAACCGGACACAAAACATGATGCACCCCCGGTCGAACCAACCAAGCATCTACAACCCCTCCGGAGCACAGCAGAAGGGCCCCTCCGGAACACAGCAGTCTCATTCTTCACCAGAAAAGAAGGAGAAGGCTGCAGACAAACAAAACGATCGCCCCGACCGAAGGAGCAGAAACTTCTGCGCCGGAGTAGAGCATGAAGCTCACCCACCCGACCCCCAGAGGCCAATGATAACAGGAAAGGAGCCTTCGAAAAACAATCCGGATCCGAAGGGGCCACAACAAAAGGAGGAGAAGAAAGAAAAAGAGAGCACTCTGTCCAAAGACCAGGACGGCTCAGGCGCACATGAGCAAGCCAGGTGAAACAACGCCCCAGACAGCTTTCAAAATGGTGCAGACGTGACATCAATACCGAAAGCAAGCTGAAACGGCTCCGCCAACGCCGCACGATACGAGGCGACAGTGTTAGGTATAACCTGCTTGATACCTGCTTGATGGGGTTCTGGGAGTTCGTCTACTCCCCAAGCCCGGCCTGAGGCCAGGCTCGACTTGTGAGAGTTTGGTCCACCAGGCTGTTGCTTGGAGTGGCCCACAGGGCCACATACCCACCATAGCCTGGCTGCTCTGGAACTTCTCTTGAAGATGTCATTGGTTGTTACGGCAATATTTCTTATAGTCGCTGGGAGGATGTTGAACAACCGCGGACCTCTGATGCTTATACAGTGCTCTCTGATTGTGCCTATGGCACCTCCCCGCTTGGCTCCCATGAGTGGACACATTAAGGGGGTTCAGCGTTTAGCAGTTTGTTGGTTGCCCCTCTTGGGTCTTTGTACCTTTGGTGTGGGGGCTGGCAGTTCCTCAGAGTGGGGTTGTTCCTTCCCTCTGTGTTCCTGTTGTTTTCGGGTATACCCCTCCCTGGGTTCGGTTCCGTGTTCTTTCGGGTTCGTCGGTCCCGTCGTTCCCGGGGGTGTGTTTCACCCCCTTTTCCTTAACCTTTTCACTCTTACATCGCGATACTGCTCTCGGGGGGGAAGAAAAAAATAAAAACTGTGATTTTTACATCCATACAGGTACATCCGTACAAGGATGTGAAACGAACATTGATGGATTTCTATATAGACCTAGTACATAGTGCCTAAACCGCTTCGTATCGTTGTCCCTGTATGTGCTTGTCGTGGTTCTCGTTGGTTCGTGAGTCTCTTTGTACCTTCCAATATTGTTGGAATGCCTGTTTATTTTCGATGTGCTTTCCCTCGGGTCTTTTGTCGGCCTTGTTGGTTCCCGTCCATCATATGTTTTCTTTTGCTTCGTTTTCGCCTTGTTTTGTTTCCGCGTCGTCTCTACTTCCAGTTTCAGCGTTTTTCGTCTTCATTCCGTATGCCTTCCTGGTGTTTGTACGATGTGTCTGTACGTTGTTTGTACGATCTGTGTGTTCGCCTGGTGTACGAGCCACGCCTCCCGGTGGACGGGTGGTACATTTCGTACCTCCGAGCTGCCAAAGCAAGCATACAGGACCTTGGCACGGAACCCAGCTCCTCCACACCCAGCACGAGACAGTCCAAAATACAGCTCGAGCAGGAAAAAGAAGCACAAGACCGAAGCAAAGTGCCCACGGGCACACAAATCCTCGGCCACCAGGGATGCCCGAAGGGAAGGAACCTGCACGTGAAGCCGCACCTAGCCGACATCATAAGGAAGGACGGGGGAGAACAAGCACACCTTGAGGTGCTCCAACTTACCCCCCAGGAAAACCTGAACGACCGTAGGCAACTCTCACCATTCAAGTACGCAGTCCGACAGGATGAATGCCAAGCCCCCAACGAAGAAAAGGCAGTCTGCCAGCCAGGAAGACTCCAGCTCCTTGTAACGCACCCAATAAGGAAAAAGAGGAGCCAAACTCAAGAAGAAGAAAGCTTCATTATCAAGGCATAAGCCAGGTCCCGCAGTAGGTAAGCCGCAAGGAGCCTCCCACACCTTCGGTGAGATGCGGGAAGCCAAAGACCTCCAAAAGGAGGGAACCGAAGAACCCATGGGAACTCGGAACCGAACCCGGGGAGGAGTCGAACTCATAACAAAATCGTACAGGGAGTGGGATAGGGAAAACCTCTCCCCCTATAACAACAAGCCCCACACCAAGGGGTACCAAACACCCAAGCAGGGACAAGTGGGGCCCAGGTCCCCCCCATGTCAACTCCTTCCCAGCCTCGGAAGCCTCCACGTCAAGACCCTGGGCCGAGCCGTCCTCCAAACCCTCCGTCTTTGAAGAAAAAGCAGAGTCCACCGGAAAAGCAGGGATGAAGGGTGCCCACTAGTGTGGCCCAAAAGCTCCGGCAGGAGGACCAGGCTCAAATGCCTCAGCCGCCGATCCGGAAGGGGCAATCCCTGAAGCCGCCCGAGTCTCACTACCAGAATAATTTAGCAGGGCAGCTGCGGGGCATCCAGAAAGGCAACCAACCTCGCACATTACTGCAACTTAAACCTAGCATACAATGCTAAAGCTGCCGGCACCCGAATATCAGTCCCAGTGGACTGGGTGAATGGAGTACTGTACAAACAAAGAACACCACTCGCAGGACTCTGGGTCATAGGTGTCACTGACCCCAACAGGCAGCAAGGCAGAGGCAGATGGTGAGTGTCACCCTGAGACAGGGGGACAGAGTAACTTTCAAACCCGCACAAGGCGAGGTGGAATTCAGAGGTCTCCTACATTAGACGACTGAGCCCCAAAGGGGGTTTCCAGGGCCCTTAGGCTGACTGCTAAGAGAAGCCAAGGCGAGGTACAGGTACTGCTAACCGGTTATCCCAGAGCTACCAAGCAAACAATCTAAAAGTTGAACCCCTGCGACATGTGTAAGCACGGGGACCTAGTAGAGGGTTACCAAAAACCTACAAGTGGTCCTACCGCCACACCTGACAGACCCCTACCAAGCAAAACAAAACAAAAACAAAAGAAAAAACCCGCAAAAGCACGTCTCCAGGTGAACAGAATCGGTCGCTATGTGTATATCAGACAGCTGCACAGTACCTCGCGCCCCAGACAGTGACAAAACTACCTCCTACCCCAAGGGCAACAGGAGTAAGAACCACCCCAGCTGAACCCCCAAGGGCAGGCAATCACCGAGCAGCGACAGAACCACACGGAGGTAGCTGCTCTTGAACTGCGCATGGAAGATAACCCTGAAGCCACAAAGGCAGTACTTACAGGGCACCTAGGGAAGGCAGCCCTAGGTGCATGCATCCCCAGTACTCTTGTGTTACGTCTGGCTCACACACCACTAAAACAGTGCAACAACACCGCACTGCAGCACAGCACGAAGAGTGGAGCCAGAGCGATCGACTGTTCACCATCACAACAGCCTTAGAACTGAGCAGAGTTGCCAGAGTGGAGGTCTGGGACCTCCCCGTCCCCCTCGGGTGAGGGGGGGGGGGGGGGGGGTTGCGCAGACAGATGGGTGGTGTTTGTGGTGACGTCATACTGGATTCCTTGTTTTTGATTGGGGAGTTTTGTTGCTTGTTCGGCTTTTGGTTTGCATATTATTTGATCAGCAGTAGTTTGTTTTGGAATTCCTACCTTTCTGGGTGCCTGACCTGGTAGATGGTAGACAGACTGCTTCCAGTTACTCGGGGGTGTCTTTAGGCCATTGCTCCTCGTGCCTCTCGTGAGGGAAGCCAGGTTCTGGCTCTGGTCCCCGGTAGGCTTAGAACTCCTTCGATTGACTGCTGGCACGGTCTAATATATACACATCAGCCCGGTATAGCTCCGGGGAGCCGAAGGTGCTCTTAACATAAAAGTATTATTATTTAATTACAGTACCATGGCAATTTTGATACTTTTACTAGCTTTAAATATTTAATGTTTTCACGCAAATTTAATGTAACAAATATATTAAAGTGACTATTTCCAATAGAGTTATCTTCAAGTATAGAAGCTAACCTGTTATGTGGAGATACCCCGTCCCTTCATCATACCGCACCATACGAGCCTTATCCAGAGCTGAAGACGCTTTTACGAGGAGTTCTCGGCGGAAGTTCTCAAGAGTAGGATCCTGCTGAGCTTCCTTGTACAGCAGACCATACACCTACAGTACACCAATGACACAAAAGTTCAGACCTCAGCAAAGGAAGCTACACTTGCCTACTTCATATACACAATTTACCTGGTGTGGACCTACACAACTAGGATTAACATTTTAAATTATATATAATAAACAGTACTTATTATATTGTTTTATCTTGCTATATATATATATATATATATATATATATATATAAAAAAAAAACAGCGTTGAATGTAATGAAACGCCATTTTCTGGGTGAGTCCCGGAGGCTCCCCGGAGCTATCCATAGCTGATATGGATACCTAACTATTTTGCATCAGTCGATGTGGGTGGAGTTCGAGCCTACCGGGGACCATGAGCCAGAACCTGGCCCCTTCACAGAGGCACAGGGAGCAATGGCCCATAGAAATGCACATGTGATTTGGAGCATTCTATATCTGCCATTGACCGGGACAGGCACCCAGAAAGGTTAGTGCCACAAAACAAACCACTATTCTGGTTAACAACGAAAATTGACAAACGAGTGGACAGAACTTCCCAAAAGAAAAACGAGCAAACAAGCATGACTTCACACGAACCGCGCTGCATGTCTGTGCAGCTCCCACCTCCCTGGGAGGGGGGAAGGGGAAGCCCCAGACCCCCGAGCAGCGATTCACACCCCAGTTCAGAGGCTGGACATCAAAAACCGCGAAAAAAAATACCGACCGGAGGGCGGGAGGGATGCCGGGGAGCCTCCGGGACTCACCCAGAAAATGGCGTTTCATTATATTCAAAGCTGGTTTTCTGGGGGGAGCCCCTACGACTCCCCGGAGCTACCTCACCAAAGACTACCAAGAAAACCAAGGGAACTTACCCGGGAGGCAGTCGGTGCTCCACTCCTCAACGCGAAAACTAGACAACAGGTTGCATCCGCCGACCTAAAGCAACACAGGCCCCGACTGAGCCCAGGAACGTTTACCAGGTAGCGTGCAGCCAGGACCCTGTTCGACCGCCAACATCCCCGTGCCCGAATGTCAGCCAAAGGCATATTGCCGAATATGGCAGCAAGAGCAGCAAACTTACGAACGTCATGGGCACGGGGATAGACCGCAGGCTGGTTGGATTTAATAACCCTGCGGACGACCTGAGAGACCCGAACCCGCGAACAGGGAAGGGGGGAAACCGAATCAACCCAAAGCGCGTCCTCGGACACATTAGACGTGGAGCGCAGATAATGGCGGAGGGCCGCAACCGGACACAACACATGGTGAACCCCCGGCCTGACAAACCAAGCATCCATAACCCAAGGACCCCTCCGGAAAGAAGCAGTCTTATTCTTCGCCAGAAAAGTGGGAGACAGCTGCAAACGAACAAACCGAAGACCACGACCAAAGGAGCAAAAACCTCTGCGCTGGAGAAGAGCATGAAGCTCCGCCACGCGACCCCCAGAGGCTAATGCCAACAGAAAAAGCGCCTTAGCAAAACAATCTTGAACCGAAGGGGCCACAACAAACCGAGGAGAGGAAAGATAGAAGAGCACTCTGTCCAAAGACCAGGATGGCTCAGGCGGCGCATGAGCAGCCGGAGGCGAAACAACGCCCGAGACAGCTTGCGAAACGGCGCAGAAGTAACATTAATACCGAAAGCAAGCCGCAGCAGCTCCGCCAGCACCGCATGATACGAGGCGACAGTATTAGGTATCAGATGACGGTCCAGAAATAACCGAGAGAGAAAGGACAACATCACCTGAACCGAAAGCGAGGAACAAAGAAGAAGGGTCAAAAAGAACTGGAAAGACCACCAGGAAACTTCATACTGCCGCTGAGAGGAAACTCACAGGTGAGAAACCAACAAGGAACCCACCTGCTCACCATAAAAATGGTGATAAACATGAGTCAAAAACACCAAATGCAAACCAAAAGCGAAGATTCGTGGAGAAGAGCGAACCAGTCACATACCGGACCGACCCGATCTCCTGAAAGAAGTGGAGCCACAGAAAAACCTCCGGGTTCGGACACCGAGCAAGCAGCGCCTGAAACCACAGCTGGGCCGGCCACCACGGAGCCAAGAGGACCACTCGACCCTGGTAAGTCTCCAAGCGAGCCATGACCTGGAGCCGCAGCTGGACCGGGGAAAAGAGGTACAGGAACCCCCACCTCGACCAGTCCTGCTGAAAAGCGTCGATCCCGACAGCCTCGCAGTCGGCAAAGGGCACCACGTAAACCAGAAGATGCCTCGACCACGCCGACGCGAAGAGGTCCACCTCCGGGCGCCCGAACGTCCGGCAGAGCCAACATAAAGAGTCGGTGTCGACCGTCCATTCTGTGGACAGGGGAACGAACCTGGACAGGCCGTCCACCAGGACATTGAACACCCCCGTGAACCGCCAGGAGAGCCAAACCCCGAGAACTCAGCAGACGAGTCACCCGAAGCGACCAACCCCAAAGAGAGAAGGACCGCATCGAACCCCCTCGGTTCAGGCAATGAACCACCAGGGAGCAGTCTGAATGGAGCCGGACCGTCGATTCGCGGGCGACTCGAACCTTCCGAAGCTCAAACCACACCGCCGCGAACTCCCGCACTGTGCTGTGAACTCGACGGAAGGACGGACCCCACCGCCCCTGGCCGGCCTGGTGAGCACTGGTCACAAAACCCCAGCCGAGAGACGACTCATCCGTGAACACATCGAGCGAGGGCTCGGGCAGGCGCCAAGGAACTGAACCCCGAAAAACCCGAAGAGGGAGCCAGCGACGCATAGCCCCCGGGGGTCGAACCCAGCGATCGTAAGAGAGGCGGAAGGGACGTCCCCGAAGGAACCAGAACAGCCGACGAAGCCAAACCCGACCAGGCGGGTAGACCAACATCGCAAAGTTCAGGCTCCCGCACGAACCCTCGAGCAACAGTCGGGTGACACACGATCCCCCCAGAAACAGACACAGGCGAGACTGCAGTCGAAGGAGACTCTGGAGGAAGAGACAAGGAAGCGGCCCGAGAGTTCCACACAAGACCCAGCCAGGACCGAACCTGGGAGGGCACCAGATGGGACTTCCGCCAGTTCACCAGGAACCCGAACCCAGCGAGCTGGGAAAGCACCAAATCCCTGGCAAGCAGACACCCCGACTTACTGGGAGCCCAAACCGGCCAGTCGTCGAGGTAAGCCAACACCCGAACACCTAACAGATGCAGACAGGCCACCATGACCCGGGTAAAGCCTGCGAACACGCGAGGTGCCAGGTTCAACCCGAAGGGGATACAACGAAAGCGGTACCACTGACGCCCCACAACAACAGACAGACTTGTTGCTGGGCAAGGAAGTGAATGAGATGCATGTCAAGTTTTGTGAAATATATGATAAAGGCACAAAAAAATTTATACCAAAACAGAGATGCAGAACTAGGAAACAGGATTGGTTCAACAGAAATTGCGAGAGGGCCAGAGACCAAAAGCCACAAAAATGGAATCAATACAGGAAGAGGCCAAATCCCCAAACATACCAGCGATACAAAGATGCGAGAAACAACTACACGGCAGTGAGGAGAGAGGCAGAAAGAAATTTTGAAAAAGGGATTGCGGACAAATGTAAAACAGAACCAGGTCTATTCTATAAATTCATAAACAACAAATTGCAAAGGTAAAGGATAATATTGGATAATATTCAGAGGTTGAAAATGGGAAATAAATTCACGGAAAATGAAAAGGAAATGTGTGAAACATTAAACGAAAAGTTCCAAAGTATGTTTGTACAAAATGAAATCTTCAGGGAACCAGACACAATAAGAATTCCAGTGAACAACATAGAGCACATAGAGGTGTCTAGAGACGAATTGGAAAAAATGCTCAAGGAGCTAAATAAGAACAAAGCAGTTGGTCCAGATCAAGTTTCACCATGGGTTCTGAGAGAATGTGCACCTGAGCTCAGCATTCCACTTCAACTGATTTTTCAGGCATCCCTGTTTACAGGAGTTGTAGCTGATGTGTGGAAAAAGGCTAACATAGTTCCAATCTACAAAAGTGGAGGCAGGGAAGACCCCATTAATTATAGACATGTATCACTGACAAGTGTAATAGTCAAAATATTGGAAAAAATAATTAAAACTAAATGGGTAGAACACCTGAAGAGAAATGATATAATATCAGACAGACAGTATGGTTTTCGATCTGGAAGATACTGTGTATCAAATTTACTCAGTTTCTATGATCGAGCAACAGAGATATTACAGGATACAGATGGTTGGGTTGACTGCATCTATCTGGTCCTAAAATAGACTTTGACAGAGTTCCACATAAGAGGTTGTTCTGGAAACTGGAAAATATTGGAGGGGTGACAGGTAAGCTTCTAACATGGATGAAAAATTTTCTGACTGACAGAAAAATGAGGGCAGTGATCAGAGGCAATGTATCGGACTAGAAAAATGTCACAAGTGGAGTACCACAGGGTTCAGTTCTTGCACCAGTGATGTTTATTGTCTACATAAATGATCTACCAGTTGGTATACAGAATTATATGAACATGTTTGCTGATGATGCTAAGATAATAGGAAGGATAAGAAATTAGATGATTGACATGCCCTTCAAGAAGACCTGGACAAAATAAGTATATGGAGCACCACTTGGCAAATGGAATTTAATGTTAATAAATGCCATGTTATGGAATGTGGAATAGGAGAACATAGACCCCACACAGCATATATATTATGTGAGAAATCTTTAAAGAATTCAGATAAAGAAAGAGATCTAGGGGTGGTTCTAGATAGAAAACTATCACCTGAGGACCACATAAAGATTATTGTGCGAGGAGCCTATGCCACGCTTTCTAACTTCAGAATTGCTTTTAAATACATGGATGGCGATATAGTAAAGAAATTGTTCAGGACTTTTGTTAGGCCAAAGCTAGAATATGCAGCGGTTGTGTGGTGCCCATATCTTAAGAAGCACATCAACAAACTGGAAAAGGTGCAAAGACATGCTACTAAGTGGCTCCCAGAACTGAAGGGCAAGAGCTACGAGGAGAGGTTAGAGGCATTAAATATGCAAAAACTAGAAGATAGAAGAAAAAGAGGCAGGAATTGATAAAATCGATAGGGAAGATTTCCTGAGACCTGGAACTTTAAGAACAAGAGGTCATAGATTTAAACTAGCTAAACACAGATGCCGAAGAAATATAAGAAAATTCACTTTCACAAACAGAGTGGTAGACGGTTGGAACAAGTTAGGTGAGAAGGTGGTGGAGGCCAAGACCGTCAGTAGTTTCAAAGCGTTATATGACAAAGAGTGCTGGGAAGACGGGACACCACGAGCATAGCTCTCATCCTGTAACTACACTTAGGTAATTACACTTAGGTAATTATTACAAAACCGAGCCAGTCCCGGAACCCCACATGAATAGGGACATGCCAATACGCGTCCTTGAGGTCCAGGGACACCATCCAAGCACCCGGCTCCAACAGAAGCCGGACCTGGGACAGAGTGGTCATCCGAAACGAGGGGAAAGAAACGCAAGGGTTCAGACGGGACAAGTCCAGAATAAACCACAGGACCGCACAGTCCCGTTTCAGAACTGGAAACTGGCAGGAAATCCACCTGAGGGACAGAGTCGTTTCGACTACGCCCAAGCGTACCCACTCCAAGATGACCCGACGGAGCGCAGGAGAGGAAGCCTGCCCCGTCAGCCCCGAACCCCCCCTTAGGAGGAGGAGCCACCCAATGCCACAGTGAGATCGAGAAACGATCCGAAAAGCCCACAAATCGTGAGACCAGGCGTGAGCAAACAGAGTCGGCCTCCCCACAATCGCCCCGTCAATGGGGCGATTAGGGCAAAAAGCTTCAACATGGCAGACGACGCCCGAGCAGCCGAGACCAAGGCGTCAAACCCAGGAATGGCCCCAAGCGCCTCTACATCCTCCGAGCTCCAGGAGAGAAAAGAAACGCAGGACCGAAGCCAAAAAGCCACGAGCGCGCAAATCCTCCGCCACAAGAGCAGCCGACAGGGAAGAAACCTGTACATGGAGCTGCACAGCTTCAACATCCTGCAGAAGGGCAGGAGCAAAAAGACACTCATTAAGGTGCTCAAAATCGCCCCTCAGGTAAACCTGGACCACCGTCAACGCCTCACGCCACTCAAACGTGCGGGTTCGACAGAACGAGTCCCAAGCATCCAGCGAAAACAAGGGGCAGTCTACAAGCCAGGACGACCCCAGAACCTCATAACACACCCAGTAAGGACACGACGATCCAAACCTGAATGAAGAAGGATCCATTATGGAGGCGTACTCCGGGTCATGCAGGAAGTGAGCCGCAAATGTCGACTGCACCTCAGGCGGAGAGATGCGGGTAGCCGAAAACCTCCGGAAAGACGGAACCGAAGAATCCACAGGGACACGGAACCGAACCCGGGGAGGAGCAGAACCCAAGTCCAATTCGTACGCAGAGGAGAGAAAGGAAAACCCCACTCCTTGCAACAGTAAGCCCCGCTCAGAACGACGGAAAATCCAGGCGGGGTCCATTGGAGCCCAAGGCCCCCAAGTCAGCTCCTCCCCAATACCAGGATCCTCAACACCAGGCCCCGGGGCGAGCCGTCCTCCAAAGCCCCGGCCTCACAAGAAAAAGCCGGGGCAGCCAAAAGAGCCGGAAGAGAAGGGGCCCACTGGTCAGACCCTGGAGCATCGGCTGGAGGAACAGACTCGAATGCCTCCGTAGCCACCCTGGATGGGGCAACCCCAAAGCTGTTCAACCTAAACCTACCATGCAATGCACGAGCTGCCTGCACCTGAAGTAAATCATCAGCAGACCGGGTGAATTGAATCACGAACAAGCAACACAGCTCGCAGGACTCAGGGGTTGAATGTGTCACCAACCCAACAGGCAGCATGACGGAGGCAAAAACAATGAGAGTCACCCTGAGAGAAGGGGACAGAGCAATCCTCAAACTCGCACACAGCAAGAGGGGACGCAAGGGTCTCCTCCATCGGACCTGAGAGCATCTGCGGGGTTTCCCAGGGCCCCTAGACTGGGTCTTGCTAAGGGTTATCCCAGGCAGGGCACTGCTAACCGGCATCCTAAACTACCAAGCAAACTGCTAAAAAGCTGAACCGACGGGACGTGTCCACTTGCGAGGGCGAAGCAGGGGGTGTGTCACCACACAAACGACCCTATTATAAGGGGAAGGGAAAACACAAGGCAGACCCCCCCCCCCCCACCAGACAAAAAGAAAAGAAAAACCACACAAGTGGACAACGTACCCAGAGGGAACAGAGCCAGCCGCTGTTATAGGTAAAAACAAGCTGCGCGGTATCCTGCGCCCCACCAGTGCTATAACTACCACTTACCCCAAGGTAAACAAGGGAGGAAAACCCCCAAACACTCGGGGCGGCCAAACGCCAAGCAGGGAAAAGCCAACAGAGGTAGACCCAAGGTGACTTGTGGAAGGCAACCCCAAGCCCCAAGGGCGGTACTTACAGGACACTCAGGGAAGGTGACCCTAAGTACATGCAGCCCGAGTACCTGAGAATACTACTCCCAGCTCACACGACCACCGTAAGAGCAGCACTGAAAACAAGTCACAGCACTGAGACAAGACTGGAGCTGGAGCCACACGACCATGCACTATCCCATCAGCCGAGGAACTGGGGCGTGGATCGCCGGCTCGGGGGTTACCTTGAGGTTACCTTGAGGTGCTTCCGGGGCTTAGCGTCCCCGCGGCCCGGTCGTTGACCAGGCCTCCTGGTTGCCGGACTGATCAACCAGGCTGTTGGACGCGGCTGCTCGCAGCCTGACATATGAGTCACAGCCTGGTTGATCAGGTATCCTTTGGAGGTGCTTATCCAGTTCTCTCTTGAACACTGTGAGGGGTCGGCCAGTTATGCCCCTTATGTGTAGTCTGGGGCTCCCCTTCCCCCTCCCGGGGAGGTGGGAGCTGCGCAGACATGCGGCGCAGCTCGTGTGACGTCATGCTTGTTTGCTCATTTTTCTTTTGGGGAGTTCTGTCCACTTGCTTGTCAATTTTTGTTGTTAACCAGAATAGTGGTTTGTTTTGTGGCACTCACCTTTCTGGGTGCCTGTCCTGGTCGATGGTAGATATAGAATGCTCCAAATCACATGTGCATTTCTATGGGCCATTGCTTCCCGTGCCTCTGTGAGGGGGCCAGGTTCTGGCTCGTGGTCCCCGGTAGGCTAGAACTCCACCCACATCGACTGATACAAAATAGTTAGAAAATCCATATCAGCCATGGATAGCTCCGGGGAGCCGTAGGGGCTCCCCCCAAAAACAGCGTTGAATGTAATGAAATGCCATTTTCTGGGCGAGCCCCGGAGGCTCCCCGGAGCTATTGGCATAATATGCGATACATTAGACCGGGGAATTAATCCATGGAGTTCAACCTACTAGGAACCACGAGCCAGAACCTAGCCCCCTCAGAGAGGTTTCAGGGAGCAATGGCCCTGGAAATCCCCTCTGTGGTTGAAGGCTTTCCTTATCTGCTATTGAATGGAGTTAGGCACCCAAAAAACCAGCGTTGAATGTAATGAAACGCCATTTTCTGGGTGAGCCCTGGAGGCTCCCTGGAGCTTATCGGGCTAATGTATGTTATATTAGACCGGGACATTAGCTAAGGAGTTCAGACCTACCAGGGACCAGCACCAGAACCTGGCCCCTTCAGAGAGGTTCAGGGAGCAATGGCCCTGGAAAACCCCTTGCGGTTCGGGTTTTCCTTATCTGCCATCGACCGGGGTTAGGCACCCAGAAAGGTAGGCATAACAAAACAAACCCCACATGGTAAAAAACTAAAACAAAAACCGAACAGAGAGGTAGAAACTCCCTACAATCACAAGGAAACAAGCAAACAAGCAAACATCACACTTTACTGCCGCGCCGATCGTCCACGCAGCCCTCCCAGCCCCGGGAGGGGGGAGCCTCGGACCTACCGCGCCGGCTGCCAAGCTTCAGTTCGGAAGCAAAGCTTCAACCAACGCAAAAAAAAACGCCGACCGGTGGGAGGGAGGTTTGCCAGGGAGCCTCCGGGGCTCACCCAGAAAATGGCATTTCATTACATTCAACGCTGGTTTTCTGTGGGGAGTCCCTACGGCTCCCTGGAGCTTCATACCCAAAGAGAAGGAAAAGAAAGGGCTAACCCGGGAGGCGGCCGCCACAAACTCTGCAACGCAAAGCCAAGACAACCGATCGCAAACCTGCGACCCAAGGCAACAAGAACGCCCAGGAGCAGACGTGCATAAGGATGGGCGGCCAAGAACCCGTGCGACCCACAAATCCCTGCGCCCGAAATGAGCCCTAGACGTCGCCAACACAGCAGCAAAAGCTGCAAACGTCTGAACAGCACGGGCGCAAAGACAGACCGCAGGCTGGAAGAATGAAAACTCTGAGGACGACCTGGGAGACCCGAGCCCTGAAAACAGGGAATGAAGGAATCAGATCAACCACAGCGCATCCCCAGACACGGTACGCCAGCAACTGCAAAAAGCACAACCGGACAACATAGGACGCACCCCCCGGCCAAACCAATCAAGTACCAATACCCCAAGAACCCCTCCGGAAAGCAGCCGTCTCGACTGTCGCCAGGACGGAGAAAGGCTGCACACGTATAAAGCTACCACCAGTACCAAAGAGCAGAAACCTAAACCGAAGGGGCTACCACAAACTGAGGGGAAGATAAGAAGGCACCCTGAACAAGGACCAGGATAGCTCAGGCGACGCATGAGCAGGCCGGAGGGGAAACAAAACACGAGAAAACGTATGAAACGTCATACTGTCGCCAAGACGAAGCTCGCAGGTGGGACACCGTCAACAAAGCCACCTGAACACCATAGAGATGGTGATACCCGCGTCAAAATACCCGACGGGAAGAGCCAAGGAGAAGGCCGAACCAGTCACGGACAGGATCGATTCGGCCTGCTGAAAAAGGCAGAGCCTCGGGAAAAACGCCCCGGGTTCGGACACCTATCAAGCAGCGTCTGAAAAGAAGGCCGGGCCGGCCACCATGGAACCATATGGACTGCTCTCATGGGAATGGGCTGCAACTGAGCCAGAATCCGAAGCAACAGCTGGATCGGGAGAAGAGGAACAGGTACCCCCACCTCGACCAGTCCTGCCAAAAGCATCCACCGTGAAGTCCTCGCAGGTGGGAAAGGGCGCCATAAAACGGGAGACGCCTAGACCACGCTGACCCGAAGACGTCCATGGCCAGGAGTCCATACGCCCGACAGAGCCAACAAAACGAATCGGCGACGACTGGCCAACCCACGAAGAGGAATGAACCGAGACAGCTGTCCGCCAGGACGCAGGACACACCCCGGACATGAACCTCACGGTTAGCCAAACCCCTGTGGTTCCGGCAAGAATCACCAGAGAACAGTCCGAACAGAGCTGAATGGTAGAGTACCTAGTGACCCAAACCCTCCGAAGCGCAAACCAGACAGCCACGAACACCCGAACCGTGCTGTGAGCCCGACGGACAGACATACTCCATCAACCTCGGCTGACCTGGTGAGCACTGGTCACAAAGCCCTAGCCGAGAGACGACCCGTCCGTGAACACATCGAGCAAAGGCTCGGGGAGGAGCCAAGGCACGGAACCCCGAAAACCCCAAAGAGGAAGCTGGTGATGCAGCACCAACACCAGATCCCCGGAGGAACCCAATGAATGCAAGAGGCGGAAGGGGAGTCTCCGAAGGAACCAACAGACGCCGAAGCCAAACCCGACTCCACGGGCAGACAAGCACGCCGAAGTGCAGATTCCCGCAGAACTGCTCAAGCAACCGCTGAGCAATCCGGGAGCCCCTCCTGTGCAGCCGAAGGCGGGACCACAGCCGCAGTAACACTTCTGGAGGGAAAAACAATGAGTGGCCCAATAGCCCTAAACAAGGCCCAGGTCCGAACCTGGGACGGAAACAGATGGAAAAACCTCCAGAACACCAGGAAACCAAACCCAGCGATCTGGAAGGAACCATTTCCTGGTGAGCAGACAAGCGGACTGACTGGGAGCCCACACCAGCCAGTTGTCGAGGTAGGCCAGACACTGAATCTCAGACTCAGACAGGGCACCAAGATCCGGTAAAGATGCAAAAAGTATACGAAGTGCCCATTACAAAATAAGGAAGGCAATAAAAACAGCAAACTTGAAGCCCCACCACCAACTGTGCCAGTCCCAGAAAACTGGAGAGGAACGTGCCAAGAAGTGACCTGGAGGTCCAGGGCCACCATCCAGGCACCCGGCCCCAACAGAATCCGAACAGGAGACAACAGTCCTCCGAGGAGGGCATAGGATCCAGGGCCCAAGCTGAATAAGTCCAGAAGAACTGCAGACGGGAAAAGCTCATGACTGCAAAGAGCAGACGGGAACCCCAGAAGGATGGGGCGGAACAACCACGACCCACGCACCCACGAAGAAGAAATGACGAAGCGCAGGGGAAGAAGCCCACCCCGCCAACTCTGAACCCCCCCAAGGGGGAGAAGCCGTCCTCTGACGCCAGCAGAGGCCGGAAGACAACCCAAAGCGCCCACCAACAGCGGGACCATGCGAGAGTCAACAGAGCAAGCTGCTCCCCCAGCACCCAGTCAACAGAGAAGGGAACAGAACCCCTTCCGAAAGAAAAAGTACACTACCTAATTCATGATGAGAGACTACGGGAATTAAACCACACTTCCCAGGAAGACGAAGAGTGAGGGGGGACCTGATCACCACATTCAAGATTCCGAAGGGAATCGACAGGGTTGATAAGGACAGGCTATGTAACACAAGGGGCACACGCACTAGGGGACACAGGTGGAAACTGAGTGCCCAAAAGAGCCACAGAGATAGTAGAATAATTTTTTTTTTTTGTAGTGTCAGAATGGTAATCGGAAAGCACTAGGAAGTAATGTGGTGACTCCACACACAAGTAACGAGGCTGACCCCATACAGTTTCACATGTAGACATGATAGAGCCCAATAGGCACAGGAACCTGTACACCTTAGGTTAGAAGCATTAAACATGCCAAAACTAGACGACAGAAGAAAAAGAGGGAATATGATCACTACATACAAAATAGTAACAGGAATTGATAAAATCGACAGGGAAGATTTCCTGAGACCTGGCACTTCAAGAACAAGAGGTCATAGATTTTAACTAGCTAAACACAGATGCCGAAGAAATATAAGAAAATTCACCTTCGCAAATAGAGTGGTAGACGGTTCGAACAAGTTAAGTGAGAAGGTGGTGGAGGCCAAGACCGTCAGTAGTTTCAAAGCGTTATATGACAAAGAGTGCAGGGAAGACGGGACACCACGAGCGTAGCTCTCATCCTGTAACTACACTTAGGTAATTACCTGTTGATAGACGGTTGAGAGGCGGGACCAAAGAGCCAGAGCTCAACCCCCGCAAGCACAACTAGGTGAGGACATATATTGTAAAAGTACAAGTCGCCGACTAGTGGGAAGAGAGCACTACGCCAGCCAGGTAAAGAAGGCACAAAACTGCATCAAAAGGCCCACCTCGACAGCAAAACCGCAAAGTCCCAGCACGACCAAAACACGTGCCAAGACCCAAAAAGATCAGTCTGCAAGCCAGGAAGATCCCGGAACCCCAGAAGGCAGAACCGGGTCACACGAGGAAACAAAGTCCCCTGAACCCACAAAAGGGGGCCCAAGAGGAAGAAACCTCCAGAACGAAACCAAGGAACCCAAAGGAACCCAGAATCGAACCAGAGGGAGCCCAAACCACCACATTTTGCCGGCGGAGAACACCACTGAAAGGCAAAGCACAGCCCCCAGCAGAACCCCCTGGGAAAACGGTCCCAACAGACCGAAAACCGAGGAACATGGTGTGGGAGCAAGCATACCAGCCAGCGGCACTGAGCCTAAACCCAAAGGCTCAGACCCAAAACAGAAAAACTGGAAAAACCCGGTGTAAAATTAACACCCAAACGTTCCCAGAGGTACAGGCAACAGCAAGAAAACACCAGAAAAGCAAAGAAACGACAACAGGAGAACAAAAACTCTGAAAAAAAATATGAAAACTCACCTGAGACGCTCGCTCACACACCCAGACGCATGTAAACAAACCGCAATGCCGCCCTGGTGACCACGCCAGGAAACCGGCAGATAAAATGGCCGCCAGCAGGGGCTGTGACTGACGCTAAATACACAAAAACACGCCAGCAAATATGGGAAGCTAGCAGACTGGATGGGCGAAAAACGCTGCCCAACAGCAGAAAAAAACCCGGCAAGGGCAAAACCGCCCCGGAACTGTTAGCAGGCATTCCCCACAGCCCTGGGAACCAACAACAGAGGCCCCGGGGCAGAGCCGTCCTCCAAGCCCTCCGTTCTTAAGGAAAAGCAAGAGTCCATGGGAAAGGCAACAAGAAAGGGCCGCTGGTAAGACCCAGAAGCCTTGGCAGGAGGCACAGGCTCAAACCTCCGTCCCCAACCCGAACGGGGCAGCCCCCGAAAACCGCCCGAGTCTCTGCCGCAACTAAATCCCGCCCCGACCCCAAAAACCACAAACGGTCCGGAGCCGGGAACATGGAGAGAAAGGGGCGAACAGCACCTAACCAAACGGGGCGGCCACGGGGCATTCGAGTGGGAAACCAACCTAGCATGTTGCAGCAACCTAACCAAGCTTGCAACACGGATGCCGCCTGTACTCTGAACAGTAATAACATCAGGAGAGTACTGGAGAACAAGCAGAGAATCACTCGCAAGACTCTGGGTCAAGGTGTCAGTGACCCAACAGGCAGCATGACGGAGGTAAAAATGGCGACTGTCACCCGGAGACAAGGGAACAGCAACCAACGATCCCATACAAGACGGGTTGGAACCCGGAAGACACATTCAATGGTTCCCCGAGCCCAGACAGGGGTTTCCAGGGCCCGTAGGGTAACAACTACAGGAAGCCCGGGCAAGGTGTTGCTAACCGGTTAAGAAACCCAAACATAACAAGAGGGTAGATTATAGCACTGAAAACCCCTGAGACGTGTACAATCACGGGGGCCTAGCAGAGGGCCGCCAAACACTACCAGTGGAACTATAACCACCTTAGGCAGACCCCCACCAGGCATGAAAAATTAAAAACAAAAGAAAAACCCCGCAAAAGTACACCGTCTTCAGAGGCAACAGAAACCGTCCGCCGCTTAGGTGGCAGGCTGTGCAACACCTTGACGCCCTAACCAGCACAATACCAATCCCTACCCAGGGCCAAACAAGGGCCCCAAGCCCCAGCTGGCCCCAAGGGCGAGGCAAATGCCGAGCAGCAAGAACCTCTACGGGAATGGTTCCCGAACGCCCCAGGGAAGATTACCCTGTTACGCAAAGGCAGTACTCACAGGGCACTTAGGGAAGTCAGCCACTAAGCACATGCAGCCCCAGCACTGATGAGGTACTCCTGGCCACCGCACATCACAACACACGGCAGTGAACGCCACACAAGGCAAACACCGCCTAGGAAACTGAGGCCAGAGAAGTGTCAATCCCGGTTGACATTAGCGAACGAACTAAAGCTTGGCAGCCGGCGCGGTAGGTCTGCGGCTCCCCCCCTCCCCCTCCCCCTCCCGGGGCGGGGAGGGCTGCGCGGACGATCGGCGCGACAGTAAAGTGTGATGTTTGCTTGTTTGCTTGTTTCCTTGTGATTTTAGGAAGTTTCTACCTCTCTGTTCGGTTTTTGTTTTAGTTTTTTACCATGTGGGGTTTGTTTTGTTATGCCTACCTTTCTGGGTGCCTAACCCCGTGTAATATTCTGGGGCTCAGATCATTAGTTCTCCCTTCTCCCCTCCTTTCCCTCTCCTTCTCCCTCTCTCTCCTTCCTTTCTTTTGTTTTGAGGCATTGGTTTAATATAGTGTTGGGGTTAAAAATGTTGTTTTTGGAGTTAATGGTTAGGGTAGGGCAGGATTTCTGGATAAGAAAAGTGTGTGTAACTTGCTTTACACACAAATTTCTTAATTTCCGAGGAGGGGGAGTTGTAATGATCTGGGGCTCAGATCATTAGTTCTCCCTTCTCCCCTCCTTTCCCTCTCCTTCTCCTTCTCCTTCTGAAAAATCAGTGGAAGTGGAATGCTGAGCTCAGGTGCACATTCCTTCAGAACCCATGGTGAAACTCCATCTGGACCAACTGCTTTGTTCTTACTTAGCTCCTTGAGCATTTTTTCCACATCATCTCTAGACACCTCTATGTGCTCTATGTTGTTCTCTGGAATTCTTATTGTGTCTGGTTCCCTAAAGATTTCATTTTGAACACACACACTTTGGAACTTTTCGTTTAGTGTTTCACACATTTCCTTTTAATTTTCCGTGAATCTATTTCCCATTTTCAACCTCTGAATATTATCCTTTACCTACAATTTATTGTTTATGAATTTATAGAATAGACCTGGTTCTATTTTACATTTGTCTGCAATCCCTTTTTCAAAATTTCTTTCCGCCTCTCTCCTCACTGCTGTGTAGTTGTTTCTCTCATCTTTATATCGTTGGTATGTTTGGGGGTTCGGCCTCTTCCTGTATTGATTCCATTTTTGTGTCTTTTGGTCTCTGGCCCTCTCGCAATTTCTATTAAACCATTCCTGTTTCCTAGTTCTGCATCTCTGTTTTGGAATAAAAATTTTTGTGTCTTTATCATATATTTCACAAAACTTGACATACATCTCATTCACTTCCTTGCCTAGCAACAAGTCTGTCCAATTATACTCACTAAAAAAATTTCTAAGGTCGCCATAATGTCCTCTCCTGAAGTCAGGTTTTTAACTGCTTCAACCTCATTTTCTTCCAGATTATAACGCATTGCATACTTTATTCCCAAAAAGACATGGTCACTTTTACCCATGGGAGGAAGGTACTGAATGTCAAATATCTCTTCCTCTTTCCTGGTAAATATCAAATCTAGCATGGAGGGAACGTCCCCTTCCCTCATCCTCGTAGCTTGTTTAACATGTTGATACACGAATGTTTCCAGAATGAGGTCTACAAATCTACAGGTCCAAAATTTATTCTGTTTTAGCTTCATATGCTTCCCAGTCTTTGGATTTCAAGTTGAAGTCACCGACTATCAACAGTCATGATCTATCGTTATCTGCTCTCGCTATAATCTCTCTCATTATTGTTATAAGACCTTCACGTTTACTATCTAGCTCCTCCTTTGACCATGTGCTGCTTGGCGGTGGACTATATGCATTTATGATCATTAGTTTATCATCTTCATGGCAGATCTGTAGTGCTATTATGTCAACTTCTTGTGGATTGGCAGTCATTATTTCCTTCACCTTTAGGCGTTCTTTCACCAGCACAGCAACGCCACCGCCTTTCCTAATTTTTCTGTCCCGTCTCCAAATTGAGTAGCCCCTTGGGAATATGACCTCATTTAAAATAACATCTTCAAGTTTTGTCTCCGTGAGTACAACAATGTCTGGTGTCTGCAGCTGTATTACATCACTTAACTCCAGTATCTTTGATCTCACTCCATCTATGTTGGTGTATGCAATCTTCAGGAACTTGTTCCCCCTCTCCTTATTCTTCACTCCCTCTCTCCCTATTGATTTTGTTGGTTTGCCTTTATGTACCACTTTACTGGTCTGCCTACCCCTAACACTTTGTAGAAAAAAGAATTGATTTCTTCTTCATTCCTGTTCTCATTTAAACGTTTTGCCTCGGCGAGGTTCAGTTTCAGCTTCTCTCTGTCTTCTTTTGAAAGATCTCGTCTTAACGACCACACTTTCCCATCCTCATCACTTTGTAATTTTCTAGCATTCCTTAGTACTTCTTCCATCTGTTTGGCATCGTTTAGGGTGATCCTCAAAGGTCGATCTTTCTCTTTTATGTATCTGCCAATTCTCTTGTAGTCGCACACATTCTCTATGGTAGTAAGACCTTCTATGAGGCCAACAATTTTATCTACTACTTTTGCTTCTTCTACAGCTCTTTCTGACCAAGATGTTATCGCCTTTTCTTTGCAACCAAAAATTATCAGGGACTTGCTCCAATCAACTGTGTTTTGCACCAACTTCGGGTTAGATGCCAATTCTTTTCTTACTTCCAGCCTAATGTTTGTTTTATCTTGGTTGCTGCAGTGTTTGGCTTCCTTTACTGCTTCTTCAATTTTTTCCTTTTCCTTGGTCACTTGTGCATAGGTGAGTTGCATATCTTTCTTGTACTGTTCTATTCCCTGTGTAACTTTCTCCATCTGTGCTGACAAAAGCTGTTTCTCCCGTTGAATTTCCTTACCTAACCTATTGTAGTCATTTATGTTTAAATTAACTTTAACTTCTTCCATAGCTATTTTTAAGAGTTTATTTTCTTCTTCCATGGCTTTGCAATTCATAGAATATGCGATTGTTCCCTTTATACACAGACCACACACTGAACATGCCATAAAAACATGATGCCTCTTAACACTTTCGCGCTTTAGATTAGAGATAACTCGTCGCCGTTTTCTCTTACGATTCCGCATAACAGCCGAGTTTTCTCGTCCATCGAAAAAATATTTCTATAAATTCCATTTTTTAACCGAAATGGATGGGGATACTTTTGTTTCGTAGGGAATTTATTTGCGAATGTTTTGGTACCAGAATGAATATTATATCACATAAACTTCTATGAGTAAAAAAAAAAATACACAAAGTATGTTTGGGGGTGTGGCGAGCGTGTGGCAGTGGGTTCCCTTTAGCCGTTGATATATCCAACACGTGGGAAATATTTGTATGTGTTATGTATATGTCTGTGTAGGGAATTTTACTGCGATCACTGTCATACAAATTATAAAATGTTTCAACAAGTATAAACATGACAAACATCAAACGAACGAAAACAATGCGTTCGTTTCTGCCGCGAACGCATACTGAGCGACGTGGTTCTATATTTGGCGCTTCTCTTACACATGCTTTGTACAAATGTTATACAGTTCATCTTATAGAAAATTTTATTGCGAACACATTGGTATAAAAAAGAAATACGTACATAGAAAAGTAGGGTCAGGAAACGTATAAACTTTCCAAGCATGATTTCCCCCCTGTGTTTTCGCCAGTGCGCTCGCGGCTAACTACTCTCCACTTCACACACTCTTGCGTGTGGGCAATTACCTATATTAAACATTCATATGCATATGTCCGTGTAGAGAATTTTATTGCGATTCCAATGATACCAAAATTAGCGATGTAGGACAACTGTAGGCTTCGCAACCATTAAGAGAGTGGAAACATTTTGTTGCTGTTTGGCGCTCTCGGCGAGTGATCTGCATAGTTTTTTATTTGGTGTTGATACTCCTTATGCTTGGGCGGCATTTTATAGGTATGCTCTTATTGGCAATTTCATTGCGAACACAGTGATACCAAATTTAAATACGTGCGCCTTCAATTATTGTCAGGACAGTCAAAAGAGTGTACACTTTTCGGTCTTACCGCGTAGGCGCGCGAAGTGCCGAAAGCATCAGGGGTATTGTTTTTTTTTGAGCGCCGAGAGCGCGAAAGTTTTAAGTTAAAACTTTTTTAGTAAGAATTATACCAGTAATTATTAATTCTGTTGCTGTGTGAATGTGTATTTATGAAAAACGTTCTTTTTGTCTGTGTATCTGTCCAAAGTTGGAGGCCAGATGTTTGGAGCTAGCCCCACCAAACACTGCAGGGTGACTAGTGGGTGTAGGGGGAAGATCATGGGCTGGGGGTCAGCAACTCAGCCTTCATGAAGTTGGTGGAGATGAAATATTTGGGGGCTGATTTGATAGTTTTGTCATTTGTTCATTATAATATTCAAGGGCTCTAAAAACTTATACAGCATAACCTTTTGGGTTCAACTGAGGCACCACAAGGTACCCCATAGTATAAAATACAGTGACCATGTACATACAAATATGACAAAATGATACAAGAAAAAATCAATACCTGTGGATTTTTGCGCATACGAACGAAGAGGTAAGTGTAGCTCATCCATTCAATAGCTTCATCAATGTTAGTAACAGTACCCAGTGAAACCTGAAAGTTACAAGTTTTAATACCCATTAAATTTATTGCGTCAGTACTGTGCATGCTTTCTGAAAAGTAATATTTGTTTTAATGATATATTATTCAGTGGATGAGAAAATAAATGAGAATAGTTGAGTTTTATATATACTGTATTTGTTTAATTGTCAGGTTTTTTATATAAACAAATAATTCTGTGTTTCTATAATCCTCTGTACAATCATTTGTAAGTCATTCCTTAATCTATTATAATTTACTATTTAATTTACGTACTATTAATACATGTATCAAGTCACATTGTTTATTTCCAGAATTAACATTATTAACTATAGTATATTACTGCCTTGTTGCAAAATGAAAAAAATTATCAATTTACACACTTGAAGATCTTATTAAAACTAATTTGTATTATTCAAAACTAGATCACCTTCTGCATTGACATAAACACACAAAACAAATTCTTCAACAAACGTTGTTAATTTGCATTTTCTGTGGGGATCCCTGTCAGCTCCCTGAAGCTATCCGAACTGATATGTGCAATATTAGTTTGGGGTCATCAGTCACAGGAGTCTTTATATCTACCGAGGACCACGAGCCAAAACCAGGTTCATTCAGAGAGGCCCAGAAAACAACCTCCTACGAGCATTTTATCACGAAACCCAGAAAGACAGGCAAAACAAAACAGCCCACAATCTGGTAAAAATTGCGACCAACATCCAAAAAACCAGCATTGAATGTAATGAAATGCCATTTTTTCGGTGAGCCCCGGAGGCTCCCTGGAGCTTATCGGGCTAATGTATGTTATATTAGACCGGGACATTAGCTAAGGAGTTCAGACCTACCAGGGACCAGCGCCAGAACTTGGCCCCTTCAGAGAGGTTTCAGGGAGCAATGGCCCTGGAAAACCCCTTTGTGGTTGGGGTTTTCCTTATCTGCCATCGACCGGGGTCAGGCACCCAGAAAGGTAGGCATAACAAAACAAACTCCACATGTTAAAAAACTAAAACAAAAAACCGAACAGAGAGGTAGAAACTCCCTACAATTCCAAGGAAACAAGCAAACAAGCAAACATCACACTTTACTGCCACGCCGATGATTCGCGCATCCCTCCCCGCCCCAAGAGGGGGAGGGGGGAGCCAAGGACCTACCGCACCGGCTGCCTAGCATCAGTTCGGAAGCAAAGCTTCCACCAACATGAAAAACCCGCCGGCCGGTGGGAAGGAGGGTTGCCAGGGAGCCTCTGGAGCTCACCTAGAATATGGTGTTTCATTACATTTAACGCTGGTTTTCTGTGGGGAGCCCCTACGGCTCCCTGGAGCTTCATACCAATGAGAAGGAAAAGAAAGAGCTGACCCAGGTGGCGGCCACAACGCAAAGCCGAGACAACAGGCTGCAACCTGCGACCCAAGGCAACAAGAACACACAGGAGCAGACGCGCATAAAGAATGGGCGGCCAAGAACCTGTGCGACCCTCAAATCCCTGCGCTCGAAATGAGCCCTAGACGTCACCAACACAGCAGCAAAAACTGCAAACGTCTGAACAGCACGGGCGCAAGGACAGACCGCAGGCTGGAAGACTTAAAAACTCTGGGGACGACCTGGGAGACCCAAGCCCTGAAACAGGGATCGAGGGGAACCGGATCAACTCAAAGCGCATTTCCAGACACGGTACGCAGGTAACGGCAAAAAAGCGCAATCGGACAACACAGGACACACCCGTGGCCGAACCAATCAAGCATCAATAACCCAAGAACCCCTCCGGAAAGCAGCCATCTCGATTGTCGCTAGGACTGAGAAAGGCTGCAAACGTACAAACCTACCACCAGTACCAAAGAGCAGAAACCTGAACTGAAGGGGCTACCACAAACTGAGGAGAAGATAAGAAGGCACCCTGATCAAGGACCAGGATGGCTCAGGCGACGCATGAGCAGGCCGGAGGGGAAACAAAACACGAGAAAGCATACGAAACAGGGCAGATATGACGACCACCCCGAACGCAAGCCGGAGCGGCTCCGCCAGCGACGCACAAAACGTGGCGACAGTAAAAAACATCAAATAACTGTAGTCCTGAAAACCCAATTAAGGACAAGACAACCCAATGCGAAAGAAAAGAAAACCTACAAAGAGCAAGAAAAACACCAGAACGTCATACTGTCGCCGAGACGAAGTTCGCAGGTGGGACACCGTCAACAAAGCCACCTGATCACCACAGAGATGGTGATACCCGCGTCAAAATACCAGATGCGAAGAGCCGAGGAGAAGGCTGAACCAGTCATGTACAGGACCGGTCCTACCTGCCGAAAGAGGCGGAGCCGCGGGAAAACGCCCTGGGTTCGGACACCTATCAAGCAGTGTCTGAAAATAAAGCTGGGCCGGCCACCAAGGACTACTACTACATAAGGACTACTCTCGTGGCACCACATAGAATGGGCGACGCCTAGACCACGTCGACTCAAAGATATCCATGGCCAGGAGTCCATACGTCCAGCAGAGCCAACGAAATGAGTCGGCGACGACTGGCCAATCCGCAAACAGAGGAATGAACCGAGACAGCTGTCCATCAGGACGCAGAACACACCCTGGACATGAACCTCATGGTTAGCCAAACCCCGAGAATCCAGCAAACGAGCCACTCTAAGGGACCAACTACAAAGGTCAAACCCTAAGAGGAACCCTGTGGTTCCAGCAAAGAACCGCCAGAGAACAGCCCGAATGGAGCTGAATGGTAGAGCACCGAGTGACCCAAACCCTCCGAAGCGCAAACCAGACAGCCACGAACTCCCAAACCGTGCTGTGAGCCCGACGGACGGACAGACCCCACCATCCCCGGCCGACCTGGTGAGCATTGGTCACAAAGCCCTAGCCGAGAGATGAACCGTCCGTGAACACATCGAGCGAAGGCTCGGGGAGGTGACCAAGGCACGGAACCCCGAAAACCCCAAAGAGGAAGCTGGTGATGCAGCAACAACACAAGTTCCCCGGAGGAACGAACCCAACGATTGCAAGAGAGGCGGAAGGGGAGTCTCCGAAGGACCCATCCAGGTCCAAACCCAGGACGGTAACATATGGAACGGCCTCCAAATCACCAGGAAATAAAACCTGGCGATCTGGAAAGAACCACACCCCTGGCGAGCAGACAAGCAGACCGACTGGGAGCCCACACCAGCCAGTCGTCGAGGTAGGCAAGTCACTGAATTTCAAGCAGACTCAGACAGGGCACCAAGCTCTGATAAAGATGTGTAAATACACCAAGTGCCAATAACAAAATAGGGAAGGCAACAAAAGCGGCAAGCCTGAAGCCACACCACCAACTGTGCCAGTCCCGGAAAACTGGAGAGGAACATGCCAAGAATTGACCTGGAGGTCCAGGGCCACCATCCAGGCACCCGGCCCCAACAGAAGCCAGACAGGAAACAGGTCCTCCAAGGAGGGTATAGAATCCAGGGCGCAGATTGAAGAAGTCCAGAAGAACTGCAGATGCGAAAGGCCCATGACTGCAAAGAGCAGAGAGGAACCCCAGAGGGATGGGGCGGATCGACCACGAACAACGCTCCCACTAAGGTGACATGACGAAGTGCAGGGGAAGAAGCCCACCCCGCCAGCCCTGAACCCCCAAAGCGGGAGAAGCCGTCCACTGCCGCCACCAGAGGCCGGAAGACAACCAAAAGAGCCCACTAACTGCGGGACCATGCGAGAGTCAACAGAGCAAGCTGCTCCCCCAACACCCCATCAACAGAGAAGGGAACAGAGCCCCTTCCGAAACAAAAAGTATACATACACATGTACACATATATTATGTATATACACATACACATACATATATATAAATGCATGCACACACAAGGTATGTTACACACCCATGCATATGCACATGTACATGTGCACACACACACACAGTGTACACATGTACACGTGTACACACACACATAAACGTGAAAAGAAAATTACAAGCCACCGACCAGTGGGCAGAGAGCACCACGCCGGCCAGGCGAAGAAGGCACAAAACTGCATCAAAAAGCCCACCTCGACAACAAAACCCCAAAGTACCAGCACGACCACGTGCCAAGACCCAAAAAGATCAGTCTGCAAGCCAGGAAGACCCCGGAACCCCAGAAGGCAGAACTGGGTCACACACAAGGAAACAAAATCCCCTGAACCCACAAAGGGGGCCCGAAGAGGAAGAAACCTCCGGAACGAAACCAAAGAACCCAAAGGAACCCACAATCGAACCAGGGGGAGCCCAAACTACCACATTTGCCAGCAGAGATACACCACAGAAAGTCAAAGCACAGCCCCCAGACAGAACCCCCTGGGAAACGGTCAAAACAGACCGAAAACCTAGGGACAAGGTGTGGGTGCAAGCATAACAGACAGGGACACTGAGCCCAAACCCTAGGGCCCAGACCCAAAACAGACAAAACGGAAACCCAGTGTAAAATCAACACTCAAACGTTCCCAGAGAACAGGAAACGGGCAGAAAACACCAGAGAAGCAAAAAAATGACAACAGGAGACTAAAACCCCTGAAAAAGGTGAAAAACTCACCTGCGCGGACGATCGGCACGGCAGTAAAATGTAATGTTTGCTTGTTTCCTTGGGATTGTAGGGAGTTTCTACCTCTCTGTTCTGTTTTTTTATAGTTTTTTACCATGTGGGGTTTGTTTTGTTATGCCTACCTTTCTGGGTGCCTAACCCCGGTCGATGGCAGATAAGGAAAACCCAAATCAAAAGGGGATTTTCCAGGGCCATTGCTCCCTAAAACATCTCTGAAGGGGCCAGGTTCTGGCGCTGGTCTCTGGTAGGTCTGAACTCCTTAGCTAATGTCCCGGTCCAATATAAGATACATTAGCCTGATAAGCTCCAGGGAGCCATAGGGGCTCCCCACAGAAAGAGCAACACTTCATGCAACTAGCACTCCAGTTCGTTAGCGCTACGCCCTCCCCTCAAAGAGGGGAGGGGAAGACAGCAGCCAACCACCCCAGTTCTTGCACTGATGTGCTGGCGGTCAACTTGGTTACATCTGGCCTCAATTTCTTGTTCTGGATTTTGCCCTGTGTACCTGTACCAGCAGTGTGTGTGGTGTGATGGCCAGGTGTCTTAGTATACAAGAGCAGCATGTGCCAAGGGTTATCTTCCCTAGGTGCTCCGTATGTACTACCCATGTGTTTCGGGGTTATCTTCCCTTAGGCTTTCGATAATCACTCCCTTTATAGGACTTCGTCGCTTATCATTGTTTTCACCCTTGGGGTACACCGGGGGTCTTGGGTTTTCTGTCTTGCCCTGGGTGGGGAGTGTTATTGGCTGGGCGGGGCGCACATCAGCCGGCGTAGCTCGCACATGCAATGGCAGATGTTTCTCTCTGGCTGCCAGTTTGTTTGTCTTGTGTCTTTGGAGGTTTTGTTTTCTTTTCTAGCATTTTTGCTTTTTGTTAATGGAGGAGGTCGGCCTAGCTTCTTATTAGACAAGCCTAGGTTGTGTTGGTCATCCTCCTCTGTTGCCCCCAAGGTTTCACAGCTGCTACTGGTGGTCAGTTTGCCTGCTGACAGACAGGGTTCTACAGGCTTAGCTAGATCCAGTGCCTGGGCTTCCCACAGGGCTCACTCACCCTACAGGCTCTGGAAAACCCCAGTGAGCTCGGAGAAAACTCCAGTGGGCCATGGATGTATCTTCCGAGTCCTCTCTCTCATTACGCGAAGTTGAAGGTTGTTTGTCGCCCATTCCTCAGGGGGACGATCATCTGCACTGCATCCTTAATGCTGCCTGTTGGGTCAGTGACACCTACGACCCGGAGTCTTGCAGGACTTGTTCCCCACTTGACTAACTCGGGGAAGCAACCAAAGGGAGATAGACATGGGAGGGACAAACTCAGAGGATGGGGTGGAACAGGAAGCCTGGATTAGGGGAGTATTCCAGCAAATGTGGGATGAATTCAGTGAAGGACTGAGGATAATGAGGGAGACAGTAACCAACCTGCAGGATGAACTAAGTGCAGCAAAGGAGGAGCTAAGAAACCTGAAGAAGACTTTAGGCTTCAGACTTCAGGCTTACTGACTAACATCAGAACAGCATTCAGGAACCTGTGTAAGGAATCATTCAGAATCTTGTATACCACATATGTAAGACCAATCCTGGAGTATGCGGCCCCAGCATGGAGCTCGTACCTTGTCAAGCACAAGGCGAAGCTGGAAAAAATTCAGAGGTATGCCACTAGACTAGTCCCGGAGCTAAGAGACATGAGTTACGAGGAAAGGGTGTGAGAAATGCACCTTACGACACTGGAAGACAGAAGAGTAAGGGGAGACATGATCACTACCTACAAAATCCTCAGGGGTATTGGCAGGGTAGACAAGGATAAACTATTCAACACTGGTGGTACACGAACAAGGGGACACAGGTGGAAACTGAGTACCCACATGAGCCACAGGGACGTTAGAAAGAACTTTTTCAGTCAGAGTAATTAACAGGTGGAATGCATTAGACAGTGATGTGATGGAGGCTGACTCCATACACAGTTTTAAATGTAGATATGATAGAGCCCAGTATGCTCAGGAATCTGTACACCAGTTGATTGACGGTTGAGAGGCGGGACCAAAGAGCCAAAGCTCAACCCCCGCAAGCACAATTAGGTGAGTACTTATGCATCACTTTACCCATTCGTTGTTAGATGATCTCAGGCCTCAGGCAGCTGCTGCATTGCATGCTCACTTCTCTTATTGCAACAGACCAGGTAGGTTGCCTGGTTGGAGGCCCCCAGAGCTGCCCCACTTGGATTTTAGGGACTCAGACTGGGGAGTGTTAGTGGCTTCAACCTTGGTTCCATTTGCGGCCCTGTTTTCTACACAGGAGGGCGTGGTTTGCCCTGTTCTTCTTTCCCCCGCTTCCGGCTCCCAAACGTCAAAGAGTTTCAGAGTCAGGGCACGGTTTAGCTCGGGATGAGGCTCGGGTTGCTTCAGGACCTGCCCCTTCAGATTCGGGCGCGGAGGTGGTTGAGACCGATTTTTCTGCCAAGTCCTCTGGGTTGACCCAGCAGACTTCCTTTATTGAAGCTTTCCCTTGGACTCTGCCTTTTCATCTTGGGTGGGGCCACAGGCCTCTGCCCTGGGGCCTGTGTCAAGGGTTCCTGGGACTCGGGGAAGAGTCCCCTTCGAACGCTTGGGCTCCTTTTGACCCTGCTTGGGCCCTTGTGCCTTCTGGTCAGGGGTTATTCACGACCAGTTGCCATCTCATTTCAGACTTATTGGTGCTCCCGGGGGGGGTGGGGGAGGGGTTTCCTTCCAGGACCTCTCGGATGGGTCGTGCCAGGGCTCAGGCCTCATTTGTTTGAGGTAGGCCTTTGGTGCCAGTTTATATGTCGATGTGTTTCCCGGGGCCTCTTCGTCTGGTCTGCGAAGCGCTCGTTCGTTCTGTGCAGTGGTTGACTTCTCTGAGTTCACGTCGGTCGTTTCGTGGATCCCCCTGTTGATGTGGCGATTAGGGAAAGCTGACTCTTTTTGCCTGCACTTGGTCCCAAGATTTGTGTGCTCTTTGGGTTATCTCTTTCGGCCTTTTGGATCATTGTTCGGACCTTCCCTTACTGTCGGCTGGGGGGGGGTGAAGTATCAGGAAGCAGGCCTCTTCCCCATTCCTCTGTCGGGTCATCTAGGAGTGGATTCGCTTGGGCGTGGTCGAAACTACTTCATCTCTCAAGTTGGTTTCCTGCTCGTTTCCAGTTCCGAAACGTGACTGTTTGCGGATTTTCAGTTCATTCTGGACTTGTCTCGTCTGAAGCATTTGATTCCTTGCCCCACCTTTCGGATGACCACATAGTCCTAGGTCTAACTTCTTCTCGAGCCGGGCGATTGAATGATTTCCCTGGACATCAAGGATGCTTATTGGCATGTCCCTAATTAATTGCTGTGTCCTAATTAGTTGCTGTGTCCTAATTAGTTGCTGTGTCTCCGACTTTCTCTTTGGGTCTTTCAGGGTTCAGTGACATGGTGCCTTCCTCTCCCCTCGCTTGATGTACAGTATTCACAGATGCCTCATCTCTGGGTTGGGGCTTTGTTACCAGTGCTCACCAGGGGCATTGGGCACTGTCCTTCCTTCCAGCTCACATTACAGTGCGGGAGTTTGCGGCAGTTTGGCAGGCACTGCAGCAGATTCGACTTCCTCGGGTCTCTGAGATCCAGCTCCATTCGGACTGCTCCCCTGTGGTTCACTGTCTCAACCGGCTAGAATGGGGGTTATTATTGTTGTTGTTGTTGTCTCTGCTGTCCATGGGGGGGCTGGTTGTTTCAAGTGGCTCTTTTGCCGAGTTTTTGGGGTTTAACTCTCCTATCCGTTCACATTCAGGGAGTGTCCAACGTTCTGGCAGACAGCTTGTCATGCTTCATTCCTCTTTTCACAGAGTGGACAGTCGACAACGCTTCCTTCCTTTGGATTGGTTGGACGTATGGGCACCCAGAGGTGGACCTCTACGCGTCGGCATGGTTTCGAAGTCTCCCACTGTACGTGGCGCCATTTTCCGACTGCAAGGCACTTGTGGTGAATGGTTTTTGGCAGGACTGATCATGGTGGGGGTTCCTATACCACTTTCTCCAGGTTCAGCTTTTGCTCCGGGTTATGGCTCGGCTGGAATTCTATTGGGGCGGGTGATTCTCCTGGCTCCACAGTGGCTGGCCCAGCCTTGGTTTCAGGCACTGCTTGCTCAGTGTCTAAACTCAGGAGTTTTTCTGCAGCTCCGCCTCTTTCAGCAGATCGGCCCAATGAGGTACCTCTCTGTTTCAGATTTCTCTTCCACTCTTCGCATCTGACTTTTCTGATGCTAATGTATTGCCATTTGTATGATGATCATGTGGCTGCTTTGATGGTATCCCACGTACGGTCTTTGTCTCGGAATCAGTATAAAATTTCTTGGCGGTCTTTCCGCTATTTCCTATCTCTTCATAGGATTTCGTCGGTGTCAGTTATGGATATTTTGTCATTTCTCTCATGGCTTTTCTGAAACAGGATCTTATGCCAAATACTGTCTCTTATTATCGTGCGGTGTTGGCGGAGCTGCTGCAGTTTGAATTCAAGGTTGAAGGCACTTCTGATCCGTTCTGCAAGCTCTCGTGCATTTTTTTCACCTCTGGCCTGCTTGTGCGCTGCTTGAGCTGTCTTAATCTTTGAACTGAGTTCTTTCTTTTCTTTCTTCTCTTTGGTTTGTTGTGGCCCCTTTGGTTTGTGATTGCTTTGGGAAAGCCTTGTTTTTGTTAGCTTTGGCCTCTGGGGGTCAGGTTGGGGTGCTTCATGCTCTTCTCTGGTGCCTGGGGTTCTGTTCGTTTGGTCCTGGGTGGTCGTTTTGTTCATTTGCAGCCTTCTCCTTCTTTTCTGGAGAAGAATGAGACGGCGGGCTTCTGGAGAAGTTCGTTGGTTGTGGATGCTTGGTTGGATAGGCCAGGGGTGCATCAAGTATTGTATCTGGTGGTGGCTTTACGTCGCTACCTGTGGGCCACCGGTTCTGTGATGGTGAACGTGCTCTGGGTGGGTCCGGTTTCCGTGGTTCCCTGTTCCAAGGCTCATGTCTCTCTGCTTGTCCGCAGTATTATTAAAGCTAGCCAGCCTGCGATCTACCCTGATGCCCATGATGTGCAGAAGTAAAGTATGCTGCTCGTGCAGTTGTTTTTGGTAATACGTCTTGGGGTTGACATTCAGTGCGGGAGGGGGGAAGGGTTGGAGGTCGAACAGGGTCCTGGCTGCTAGATATCTCGTGAACGTCCGTGTCCTCTAGGGTCTTGTGTTGCATTGGGAGGCCTGTCGCGATTGTCAGTCGTGGCATCACCTTCAGGCGGTGTTGCTGCCTCCTGGGCAAGTCCCTGTTTTTACTTACTTGTGGATAGTTAGCTACATGGAGCAGACAGGGCTCCACACAGAAAACCAGCTTTGAATGTAATGAAACACAATTTTCTGGGTGAACCACAGAGACTGCCTGACACCCTCTGGTCGGCGGTCTTCATCGTTTAAGAACTAAAGACGGGGGAGTAGCTCTAACGAGCGGGAGTGCTAGTTGGATTAAGTGTTGATTATTTGTTTTCTTCCTGGGGGAGTTCTTTTGCTCTTTTCAGACATCTTCATCTTTCAGGGTGCTTTCCTGGTCTATGGCAATTATGACATACTTTAAATGTAAAGTGCTCGTAAGTCAGGTTCTGGCTCGTGGTCCTGGGTAAGCAAAAGAACTCCTGTGACTGATGACCACAAACTAATATAGCACTTATCAATTTGGATAACTTCAGGGAGCCCCGTGGGCTCGCCCAGAAAATGGTATTTCACTACATTTAACGCTGTTTTCTGGGGAAAGCTCCTACGGCTTCCCGGAGCTATCCATGGCTGATATGGATACCCTAACTATTTTGCATCAGTCGATGTGGGTGGGGTTCTAGCCTACCAGGGACCACGAGCCTGAACCTGCCCCCCTCACAGAAGCACGGGGAGCAATGCCCATAGAAATGCACATGTGATTTGGAGCATTCTATATCTGCCATTGACCGGGACAGACACCCAGAAAGGTAAGCGCCACAAAACAAACCCCTATTCTGCTTAACAACGAAAATCGACAAACGAGTGGACCGAACTCCCCATAAGAGAAATGAGCAAACAAGCAATGCGTCACACGAGCCGTGCCACATGTCTGCGCAGCTCCCCCCTCCCCGGGAGGAGAAAGGGGTAGCTCCAGACCCTCGCCCCAGTTCCTCGGCTGATGAGATCGTGCATGGTCGTTTGGCTCCAGCTCCAGTCTTGTCTCAGTGCTGCTTTTACGGTGGTTGTGTGAGCTAAGAGTAGTATTCTCAGGTACTCGGGCTGCATGTACTTAGGGTCACCTTCCCTGAGAGCCCTGTACGTACCGCCCTTGGGGCTTGGGGTTGCCTTCCACAAGTCACCTTGGGTCTACCTCTGTTGGCTTTTCACTGCTTGGCATTTGGCCGCCCCGAGTGTTTGGGGGTTTTCCTCCCTTGTTTACCTTGGGGTAAGGGGTAGTTATAGCACTGGTGGGGCACAGGGTACTGCATGGCTAGTTTTCACCTAACAGCACTGCACGGTTTCACCCAACAGCGCCGGCTCAGTTCCCACTGGGTACGCTGTCCACTTGCGTGGTTTTTCTTTTCTTTTTCTTTTTGCCTGGTGGGGGGGGGGGGATCTGCCTTGTGTTTTCCCCTCCCCCTTATATTAGGGTCATTTGTGTGGTGGCACCCCCTGCTTCACCCTCGTGAGTGGACACGTCCCGTGAGTTCAGCTTTTAGCAGTTTGCTTGGTAGATTGGGGTGTCGGCTAGCAGTGCCCTACCTGGGGTAACCCTTAGCAGACCCAGTCTAGGGGCCCTGGAAAACCCCGCGGGGGGCTCTCGGGTCCGATGGAGGAGACCTTTGCGTCTCCTCTCACTTTGTGCGAGTTTGAGGGTTGCTCAGTCCCCTTGTCTTCACCAGCACAGCCACTCCTTCCCCCTTTCTAGTTTTCCTGTCACGTCTCCAAACTGAGTAGCCCCTTGGGAATACGACCTCATTTAAAAAATTTCTTCAAGTTTCATCTGTTAAAGCGACAATATCTGGGACTTTGAGCTTAATTATATCCTTCAACTCCAATATTTTCGATCTCACTCCATCTATGTTGGTATATACAATTTTCAGGAACATGTTCCCCTTCCCTTTGTTCTTTACACCTCCTTCCTTTAATGATTTTGTTGCTTTGTCTTTATGTACCATTTCACAAGCTTTCCAGTCCCTGACAATTTGTAGAAAAAAGAATTCCCTTCTTCTTCATTTCTATCCCCATTTAGACATTTCGCTTCAATGAGGTTCATTTTCAACTTTTCTCTGTCCTCCTTTGAGAGGTCTTGTCTTATTGACCAAAGTTTGCCATCTTCGTCACATTGCAATTTTCTGTTATTCCGAAGCACTTCTGTCATATGCATCACTCCATTAAACGTCACCCTTAACACTTTGGTGCACCCCGCTCGCCACCCCTCAAATGTGTGATATGGGACCCAGGGTGTCACGGGAGTGCGCGTAAAATCTGAAAAGTGTATACTCTCTTCAACTTTGTCACCTTAATTCTCGTCCTACGAGATTAAGTTTGGTATCATTGTGTTCGCAACAGAATTCTCTACAGCACTAAATGCATATAAACTCCAAAAGCCTGGCTAATTACCTGCAGCAAACAGAGAAAGTGGGAACGAGTTACCCAGGAGCGCGCAAACGCGATAAAATGTTTTCACTATTTTCACTCTGGTCACCTCAATTTTTATCCTAGGTCTTTCATTTTGGTCTCAATGGGTTCGTAATAGAATTCTCTAGAGGAACATTAGCATATCAAATAAAAAACCTGGTCACGCTCCAACCGCCGACGAGTTGAAGACGGGCCACGCGTTAGCCGCGAGTGAGTGCTCAGCCGCCTTCCACCTACACTCCCAATTCCCGCCCTTTTCAAGCCTTTCTTTCGCAATTTTCTTCCTGGAAGGGCCTTGTTCATGATCACTATCCATCGTGGAGTAAGCGTAGACAGTTTCTACAGCCGCAGTAAGAAATATAGCCATGGAAAATAGGCGAAATGTTCACATGTTTGAGATGCGAGGGGAGGCGACATTGGTCACAACAGTGGAGCGAAAGCAATGGGCCCACGGCATGTGCCAAGCCGCCTGAGGGCCACGAGGCTCAACAAGGAAAATGGGAAGACATCGGCGCGCATTTTAAAACCAGTCCCCAAAAAATTGGATAAAAACCTGATTTTTGGCGATTATTTAAAGTGGATGACGCAATGCTGCGTCATCCCCGGAATTACTGCCAGTAAACGGATGACGCAATGCTGCGTCATGCCCGGGCGAAAGTGTTAAGGGGCGGTTCTTGTCTCTCTCATACTTAGCTATCCTCCTAAAATCACTGACATGTTCCTTTGCCTTCTCCAAATCCTACTATTTTTTTATATGATTTTCATCGCTTCTGCTGCTCTGTCTACCCTAGAGAAAATTTCCTTCACTAAACATCCAAAAATTACTATTGACTTACTTCTATCTGCAGTGTTTTGTACTAGTTTACTGTTGGTAACCAATTCGTTCCTAATTGCTTGCCTAAGACCGCTTCTTGTTTGTCATTTCTGGTTTTGACTTCCGAACACACTTCCTTAATTGTCTCTTTCTCTTTTACAACTTGCGCATACATCCTGCTTGATGGGGTTCTGGGAGTTCTTCTACTCCCCAAGCCCGACCCGAGGCCAGGCTCGACTTGTGAGAGTTTGGTCCACCAGGCTGTTGCTTGGAGCGGCCCGCAGGGCCACATGCCCACCACAGCCCGGCTGATCCGGAACTTCTCTTAGAAAACAGTCCAGTTTTCTCTTGAAGATGTCTACGGTTGTTCCGGCAATATTTCTTATAGTCGCTGGGAGGACGTTGAACAACTGCGGACCTCTGATGTTTATACAGTGCTCTCTGATTGTGCCTATGGCACCTCTGCTCTTCACTGGTTCAATCTTGCATTTTCTTCCATATCGTTCACTTCAGTACGTTGTTATTTTACTGTGTAGATTTGGGACCTGCCCCTCCAGTATTTTCCATGTGTATATTATTTGGTATCTCTCGCGTCTCCTTTCTAGAGAGTACATTTGGAGAGCTTTGAGACGATCCCAATAATTTAGGTGTTTTATCTCGTCTATGCGTGCCGTATATGTTCTATGTATTCCCTCTATTTCAGCAATCTCTCCTGCCTTTTATTTCGTCTCTTTTATTTCATCTTTATACTTTTCTAGTTCTTTATGAACCTCCTCTATGTGAGTTGCCAATGAAGTTTCTCGTTGCATCTCCTCACCTAACTCCATGCTAACCCTCAGGTTCCCTTGTTGTTTTTCACCATATGAGTATTTTCTTGTGAATTTCTTCAAATTCCCTACTCTTCACTTTCCATGCCTCATTATCCTTTACTAGTTCCTTGATGTGTTCCTCCTGTATCCTTACCTTATCAATCAAGCTGGTAATCTCCTTATCTTGCTGGAAAATACTTCCTTTTAAATTACAAAACTATCTTGAGACCTTCATTTCCTTGTTCCAATTTAATAACTTTTTCTTCATAATTCTTTAGCAAGTCCTCAATGATCACTAACCTGCCAAGAAAACCACCTTTCATTGCATCTTGTTGTGAAAAACCTGCAAAATATTCCTTTGATGGGATACTGTCCTCCCCAGTGGTGGCAGCCACCTTTGTTGACATTCTGCTGTTTTGAAAGATCAACTTTTCTACCACAGATTTTTCATTCACTAACACTTATTTCTTATCTCTTAGTTGCTTTTCAAATTCCCTACACCTTCATGTGTTCTGGGACACCACTTGCAACCCTCACCCTACTCCCCACACTTAGATAATTTGAATTCTCCTGGAGCCTGCAGCAGTGTGACTTTTGTGTGATGCTCACTCACAAAAAAAGAAAAGAAAAAAAAGGTGTGGGTTTATACAATTTGTGGGTGTGAGTGTGATTGGGTGTGCGTGGGCATGGTCGAAACGACGACGTCCCTCAGGTGGGTTTCCCGCCTATTTCCAGTTCCAAACTGTGCGGACCTGCGGTTCTTTCTGGACTTGTCCCGTCTGGACCCTTGGGTTTCTTGCCCCTCGTTTCGGATGACCACTCTGTCCCAGGACTGGCTTCTGTTAGAGCCGGGCGCTTGGATGGTGTCCCTGGACCTCAAGGACACGTATTGGCACGTCCCTATTCATATGGGGTTCAGGGACTGTCTCGGTTTTATTGTGAGGAATCAGTGCTACCGCTTTCGTTGTCTCCCTTACGGGTTGAATCTGGCACCTCGCGTGTTCACACGCCTTACCCGGGTCATGGTGGCCCGTCTGCATCTGTTAGGTGTTCTGGTGTTGGCTTACCTCGACGACTGGCCAGTTTGGGCTCCCAGTCGGTCAGCGTGTCTGCTCACCAGGGATTTGGTGCTTTCCCAGCTCGCCGGGTTCGGGTTCCTGGTGAACTGGCGGAAGTCCCGTCTGATTCCCTCCCAGGTTCGATCCTTGCTGGGTCTTGTGTGGGACTCTTAGACCGCTTCCTTGTCTCTTCCTCCGGAGTCTCTCCTTCGGCTGCGGTCTCGCCTGTGTCTGTTTATGGGGGTTTCCTGGGTCACCCGGCGGTTGCTTGAGGGTTTGTGCGGGAGCCTGAACTTCGCCATGTTCGTCTACCCGCCGGGTAGGGTGTTCTGGTTCCTTCTGGGACGTCCCTTTCGCCTCTCTCGCGATTGCTGGGTTCGACCCCCCCAGGGGGCCCTGCAGCGGCTGCTGCGTCGTCGGGTTCCTATTCAGGTTTTTCGGGGTTCTGTGCCTTGGCGCCTACCCGAGCCCTCTCTCGATGTGTTCACGGACGAGTCGTCTCTAGGCTGAGGCTTTGTGACCAGTGCTCACCAGGCTGGCCAGAGGCAGTGGGGTCCGTCCTTTCATCGGGTCCACTGCTTGGTGCAAGAGTTTGCACCAGTGTGGTTTTGCACTTCGGAGGGTTCGGGTCACACGCGGATCGACAATCCGGCTCCATTCGGACTGCTCCCCCGGTGGTTCACCTGAACCGTGGGGGTTCAATGCAGTCCTTGGCTCTTTGGGGTTGGTCGCTTTGGGTGACTCGTCTGCTGAGTTCTCGAGGTTTGGCTCTCCTGGCGGTTCACGTCGGGGGGGTTTTCAACGTCCTGGTGGGTAGCCTGTCCAGGTTCGTTCCCCTGTCCACCGAATGGATGGTCAACGCCGACTCTTTCAGTTGGCTCTGCCGGACGTTCGGGCACCTGGAGGTGGACCTCTTCGCCTCGGTGTGGTCAAGACGTCTTCTGGTTTACGTGGTGCCCTTCCTCAACTGCGAGGCTGTCAGGATCGATGGCTTTTGGCAGGACTGGTTGAGGTGGGGGTTCCTGTACATCTTTTCCCCGGTTCAGCTGTTGCTTTAGGTCCTGGCTTGCTTGGAGACTTACCTTGGCCGGCCCAGCCATGGTTTCAGGCACTGCTTGCCTGGTGTTTGAACCCGGAGGTTTTTCCGCGGTTCCGCCTCTTTTAGGAGATCGGCGCAGTCCCATACGAGACTGGTTCGCTCTTCTCCGCGAGTCTTCGCATTTGGTGTTTTTGACTCGTGTTTATCACCATCTCTATGGTGAGCAGGTGGCTTCCTTGTTGGTTTCTCACCTACGGGTTTCCTCTCGGAGGCAGTATGAAGTTTCCTGGCGGTCCTTCCAGTTCATTTTGGGTCTTCGTTGTTGCTCCTTGCTTTCGGTTCGGGTGGTATTGTTCTTTCTCTCTAGGTTGTTCCAGGACGGTCATCTGATGCCTAATACTGTCGCCTCGTATCGTGCATCGCTGGCGGAGCCGCTGCAGCTTGCTTTCAGTATCGATGTTACTTCTGCACCATTTCGCAAGCTGTCTCGTGCGTTATTTCACCTCCGGCCTGCTCATGCGCCGCCTGAGTCGTCCTGGTCTTTGCACAGAGTGCTCTCCTATCTTTCTTCTCGGTTTGTTGTGGCCCCTTTGGTTCAGGATTGCTTGCTAAGGCTCTTTTTCTGTTGTCATTGGCCTCTGCGTGTCGTGTGGCGGAGCTTCATGCTCTTCTCATGGGCAGAGATATTTGCTCCTTTGGTCGTGTTCATAGATATGTTCGTCTGCAGCCGTCTCCCTCTTTTCTAGCGAAAAATGAGACTGCTGCTTCCTGGAGGGGTCCTTGGGTTGTTGATGCTTTGTTTGTCAGGCCGGGGTTTCATTATGTGTTGTGTCCGGTTGCGGCTCTCCGCCGTTATCTGTGCCACGGCTTCTGTGTCCGGGGACGCGCTTTGGGTTGACCCAGTTTCCCTTCTTCTCTGTTTGCGGGTTCGGGTCTCTCAGGTCATCCGCAGGATTATTAAATCTAGCCAGCCTGTGGTCTATCCCCGTGCAAATGACGTTCGTAAGTTTGCTGCTCTTGCTGCCGTCTACGGCAATATGTCTTGGGATGACATTCGGGCGCGGGGTTTTTAGCGGTTGAACAGGGTCCTGGCTGCATGCTACCTTGTGAACGTTTCTGGGCCCATTCGGGCCTGTGTTGCTTTAGGTCGGCGGTTGCAGCCTGTTGTCTCGACTACGAGTTGAGGAGTGGCGCACCGATTGCCTCCCAGGTAAGTCCCCTTTTATCTTAAGTAGTCTTTGGTAAAGTAGCTCCAGGGAGCCGTAGGGGCTCACCCCAGAAAACCAGCGTTGAATGTAATGAAACACCATTTTCTGGGCGAGTCCCGGAGGCTATCCGGAAACCCTCCCTCCATCTGGTCAGCGTTTTTTCCCGATTTTTGATATCCAGCCTCAGAACTGGGGCAGGGATCGCCGGCGCGAGGGTCTGCGGCTCCCCCTTACCCCTCCCAAGAAGGGGGAAGCTGCGCAAACATGCGGCACGGCTTGTGTGACATCATGCTTGTTTGCTCGTTTTTCTTTTGGAGAGTTCTGTCCACTCGCTTGTCAATTTTCGTTGTTAACCAGAATAGTGGTTTGTTTTGTGGCACTTACCTTCCTGGGTGCCTGTCCTGGTCGATGGTAGATATAGAATGCTCCAACTCACATGTGCATTTCTATGGGCCATTGCTCCCCGTGCCTCTGTGTGGGGGCTAGGTTCTGGCTCGTGGTACCTGGTAGGCTGGAACTCCACCCACATCGAATGATGCAAAATAGTTAGGGTATACATATCAGCCATGGATAGCTCCGGGGAGCTTCTGGGACTCACCCAGAAAATGACGTTTCATTACATTCAACGCTGGTTTTTTTAATCTAACAACTCAACTATAATCCGATGAAATTTGTCCCTTCCCAGTGAAATAAATTTCACAAAAGTTTACTTTACTCTAAAATTAATGGAAATAAAATTAACATTATTTCAAAATAATTAAACATCTTCAAACTTATCTGACTTAGAATACTGTACCAATGTTTGAATAATCAACTAACCTCAGCATTTAAATTATCCACCAAATGATTGATGAAAGAACTCTCAATTGGATACTGATTGGTGAGAAGAGACAAGTAGTGAGTCAGTTTATCATGTGTGGTGATGATTGTACCATGCCCACTTGTGTCAAACTGAGGACGGCCAGCACGACCAAAAATTTGCAATACATCCAGAATACCCAAATCAACCATTGTACCATGTTTACTGTCATAGATGTCTGTTCCCTGCAAATAAAATTATTATACACATTAGTCCCTGCAAATAAAATTATTATACATATTATTGATTTTACAAAGGAGTATTATTATCACTGCCATTTTAAAAGTGACAATAATGGATAGGAAAACTAACAAAATTCGCAATACGACAATACAATAATTCAGGAAGGTCTACTTCTACATACCGAACAGAAACAAATATTTTTACCTTTATAATTACAGCATGAGCAGGGAGGTTCACACCCCAGGCCAGAGTAGCTGTACATACCAAAACCTTGATAATACCACGACTAAACAAGGTTTCAATTAGCGTCCTGCAGATATAAAAAACATTTAAATATCTTAGTGTAATGTGAGTTTTCTGTGAGGAGCCCCGTAGGTTTTCTGTGAGGAGCCCCTACGGCTCCCTGGAGCTTATCGGGCAAATGTATGTTATATTAGACCGGGACATTAGCTAAGGAGTTCAGACCTACCAGGGACCAGCGCCAGAACCTGGCCCTTTCAGAGAGGTTTCAGGGAGCAATGGCCCTGGAAAACTTCTTTGTGGTTGGGGTTTTCCTTATCAGCCATCGACCGGGGTTAGGCACCCAGAAAGGTAGGCATAACAAAACAAACCCCACATGGTAAAAAACTAGCTTTGAATGTAATGAAACGTCATTTTCTGGGTGAGTCGCAGAGGCTCCCCGGAGCTATCCAGGCTGAATGGATATGTATAACTTTGTGGCATCAGTCAAAGTGCTAGGAGTTCTTGCCTACTGAGGACCACGAGCCAGAACCTGGCCCCCTCAGAGAGGCACGAGGAGCAATGGCCTATAGAAACACCCCTTTGTGATTGGGAGCATTCTATGTCTGCCATCGACTGGGACAGGCACCCAGAAAGGTAGGCGCCCCAAAACAAACCCCTATTCTGGTGAAATTATTGCTACCGAAAGCCGATCGAGTGGACAAAACTCCCCAAACAAAATTATCAAACTAGCATGATGTCATCACGTCGCCGCGCCACCGTCTGCGCAACCCCCCCTCCCCGAGAGGGGAAAGGGGAGCCCCAGGCCCTCCACGCCGGCGATCCAACTGGCAGTTCTTAGGCTGGATGTCAAATACGCGAAAAACGCCGCCGACCGGAGGGAGGGCGGGATGCCGGGGAGCCTCCGGGACTCACCCAGAAAATGGCGTTTCATTACATTCAACGCTGGTTTTCTGGGGGGAGCCCCGTCGGCTCCCAGGAGCTACCTCCCCAAAGTTAAGTAAAACAGGGAAGGAACCGGGAGGTGGATACCACACGTCCTAACTGAACAAACAAAACCAGAGACAAAACAAAGACCAAAACAAGAAGAAAAAGACCACCCAGGCCAACGACCAGGACGGCCCCAAAATTCAAGAGCAGGCCAGAGGGAAACAACGCCCAGGACAGCAAGTGGAATGGAGCAGAAGGAACCGCAACACTGAACGTAAGCAGGAGCGGCGCTGCCAGCACCACCCAACATGATGTGACAGGACAATCCCAGACAACGGTCCCAGAACAACCCCGAAGGGAAGCCAAGCCAACCCTATCAAAGACCGAAGGACCCTTCGCAATGATAGGAAAACCACACACTGCCCCCGAGACGAAACACGTAGGTGGGAGACCAATAACCTGGGACCTGTGTTCAGATTCGCAAAACGCGAAGCTAAAAACAGCGACCCCGCAACCCAAAGGAGCAACATAACCAGCTCCAGCAGGGAAGAATGAGACACGCATCTCCGAGGCATCCAAGAGGATAACTACCGAGGACGAGAACCGCAGGAAAGCAAACACACCCGGTCCGGAAAAGGAACAAAGAAAAATTGAAACCAGGACCAGAACCCAGCAAACCCGGTTCCAAGAAAAGGAACCAGGAAAGCAGGAGCGGCAGACCGAAAAGTCCACACCCCTTCCCGAGCCTTCGCTCGATGTGTTCACAGACGGGTCATCTCTCGGCTGGGGCTTTGTGACCAGTGCTCACCAGGTCGGTCGGGGATGGTGGAGTCTGTCCGTCCGTCGGGCTCACAGCACGGTTTGGGAGTTCGTGGCTGTCTGGTTTGTGCTTCGGAGGGTTTGGGTCACTCGGTGCTCTACCATTCAGCTCTGTTCGGACTGTTCTCTGGCGGTTCTTGCCGGAACCACAGGGTTTCTCTAAGGTGTAGACCTTTGGGGGTTGGTACCGTAGTAGCTCGTTTGCTGGATTCTCAGGGTTTGGCTAACCGTGAGGTTCATGTCGCAGCCTTTCTCCGTCCTGGCGGCGGTCGAGACGGCTGCTTTCCGGAGGGGTTCTTGGGTTATTGATGCTTGATTGGTTTGGCCACGGGTGCGTCCTGTGTTGTCCGGTTGTGCTTTTTGTCGTTGCCTGCGTACCGTGTCTGGGGATGCGCTGTGGTTGATCTGGTTCCCCTCGTTCCCTGTTTTCAGGGCTCGGGTCTCCCAGGTCGTCCGCAGAGTTTTTCATCCTTCCAGCCTGCGGTCTGTCCTTGCGCCCGTGCTGTTCAGACATTTGCGTCTTTTGCTACTGTGTTGGCGACTTCAAGGGCTCATTTCGGGCGCAGGGATTTGAGGGTCGCACAGGTTCTTGGCCGCCCATTCTGTATGCGCGTCTGCTCCTGTGCGTTATTGTTGCCTTGAGTCGCAGGTTGCAACCTGTTGTCTCGGCTTCGCGTTGCAGAGTTTGTGGCGGCCGCCTCCCGGGTTAGCCCTTTCTTTTCCTTCTCTTTGGGTATGAAGCTCCAGGGAGCCGTAGGGGCTCCCCACAGAAAACCAGCGTTGAATGTAATGAAACGCCATTTTCTGGGTGAGCCCCGGAGGCTCCCTGACAACCCTCCCTCCCACCGGTCGGTGGTTTTTTCGCGTTGGTTGAAGCTTAGCTTCCGAACTAAAGCTTGGCAGCCGGCGCAGTAGGTCCGGGGCTCCCCCCTCCTCCTCTCGGGGCGGGGAGGGCTGCGCGGACGATCGGCGCGGTAGTAAAGTGTGATGTTTGCTTGTTTGCTTGTTTCCTTGTGATTGTAGGGAGTTTCTACCTCTCTGTTCGTTTTTTTGTTTTACTTTTTTACCATGTGGGGTTTGTTTTGTTATGCCTATGTTTCTGGGTGCCTAACCCCGGTCGATGGCAGATAAGGAAAACCCCAACCACAAGGGGGTTTTCCAGGGCCATTGCTCGCTGAAACCTCTCTGAAGGGGCCAGGTTCTGGTGCTGGTCCCTGGTAGGTCTGAATTCCTTAGCTAATGTCCCGGTCTAATATAACATACATTAGCCCGATAAGCTCCAAGGAGCCTCCGGGGCTCACCCAGAAAATGGTGTTTCATTACATTCAACGCTGGTTTTATGGAAAAATAGATTTTGTATATTCTAATATATTTATTTATATATAATTTCTGTGGAGAGCCCCTTTGGCTCCCAGGAGCTATACCGGGCTGATGTATATATATTAGACCGTGGTAGCAATCAATCATAGGAGTTCTAGGCCTGCCGGGGACCAGAGCCAAAACCTGGCCCCCTCAAGAGAGGCACGAGGAGCAATGACCTAAAGACGCCCCCGAGTAATTGGAAGCAGTCTTTGTCTGCCATATACCAGGTCAGGCACCCAGAAAGGTAGGAATTCCAAAACAAACTACAGTGGTACCTCGGAATACGAGTAATTACCTAAGTGTAGTTACAGGATGAGAGCTACGCTCGTGGTGTCCCGTCTTCCCAGCACTCTTTGTCACACAACGCTTTGAAACTACTGACGGTCTTGGCCTCCACCACCTTCTCACCTAACTTCTTCCAACCATCTACCACTGTTTGCGAAAGTGAATTTTCTTATATTTCTTCGGCATCTGTGTTTAGCTAGTTTAAATCTATGACCACTTATTCTTAAAGTTCCAGGTCTCAGGAAATCTTCCCTATCGATTTTATCAATTCCTGCTATTATTTTGTATGTAGTGATCATATCACTTCTCTTTCTTTTGTCTTCTAGTTTTGGCATATTTAATGCCTCTAACCTCTCCTCGAGTGTCCCTGTATACGAGTTTTTCAGAATGTGAGCAGGATTTGCTCGGAAAATTTGCCTCGGGAGGCGAGGGTGTTGATACGCGTACAGGCTGACCTTACGCATGGTGGCATGGCAATCGCTCCTCAGTTTTCCAGTGCCTCGCGCCCAGTGACTATCCCGCCTGAATTCTTCACCACGATTTGCAGTGTTTTGTTGGATTTTTGGCCATTTGACAATAAAAGTTGTTATTATATATCTCACCATGGGTCCCAAGAAAGCCAGTGGTAAGGATGAAGGCAAGAAAGCACATGTGAGGATGACAATAGAGGAAAAACAAGAGATCATTCAGAAGCATGAAAATGGTACACGTGTTGCTGAACTTTGTAGGCAGTACAACAAAGCCACGTCAACGATATGCACTATACTTAGCAAGAAAAAGGACATTATGAGTGATAAAGTGGCAAAAGGCGTAAGAACAATCACGAAACAAAGACCACAAATACTTGAGGAAGTGGAAAAGTTGTTATTAATTTGGATACACAACAAGCAGATAGTGGGTGATAGTGTTTCAGAGGCCATCATTTGTGAGAAAGCCAGGGTATTGCACGAAGACCTTGTAAAGAAAACCCCTGGAATGAGTGCAGATACGATAGACTTTAAGGCAATCAGGGGTTGGTTAGAAAAATTTAGAAAAAGAATGTGATGCCTCACTACAGAGGCATCTTGCGAAGAAGGGAAAAACAATCTTCCATGGACAGATTTGTTGTGAGAAAATCTAGCAGTGAGCCACAACCAGGACCTAGTGGTATGCAGGCAAAACGTGCCAGAGAATGCACCCCTGAGAGGTCCTCACTCCCTGATGTTATAATGGAAGGGGACTCCCCTTCCAAACAGTAACACCTCTCCTCCTTCCCCCTCCTCACCATCTTCCATACGCCAACAACAGTCATCAGCAACGGTAAGTAATAACTTGAACATAGTTTTGTAGGATTATTTAGATGAATTAGGTATAAAATTTAGTTTGAAGTGAGGTTTTTGGGTAGTCAGGAACGGATTAATTTATTTCCCATTATTTCTTATGAGGAAATTAGCTTCGGTTTACGAGTTTTCGGAATACGAGCTGTCTCCAGGAACGGATTAAACTCTTAAACCGAGGTACCCCTGTACTGTTGATTAAATAAATTGCAAATCGAAAGCCGAACTAGCAACAGAACTCCCCAATCAAAACCAAGGAAACCAGTATGACGCCACCACAAATGACGCGCATCCGTCTGTGCAACCCCTCCATCACCGGGAGGGGGACAGTAAGGGGCAGGGTCCCCAGACCTCTGCGCCGGCAACTCTCCTCAGTTCAAAGGCTGTTGTGATTGTGAACGGTCGATCCCTTTGGCTCCACTCTTTGCACAGTGCTGCAGGGCGGTGTTGTTGCTCTGTTTTGGTGGTGTGTGAGCCAGAAGTAACACAAGAGTACTGGGGCTGCATGTATCTAGGGGCTACCTTCCCTAGGTGCCCTGTAAGTACTGCCTTTGCGGCTTCAGAATTATCTTCCATGAGCCATTCAGGAGCAGCTACCTCCGTGTGGTTCTGTCGCTGCTCGGTGATTGCCCGCCCTTGGGGGTTCAGCTGGGGTGGTCCTTACTCCTGTTTTCCTTTGGGTAGGAGGTAGTTTCGTCGCTGGCTGGGGCGCGAGGTACTGTGCAGCTGTCTGATACACACATAGCAGGCAACGTTAGCGTTGCATGCGAGGTTTAAGTTGCAGCAATGTGCGAGGTTGGTTGCCTTTCCGGATGCCCCGCAGCTGCCCCACTGAATTATACAGGTAGTGAAACTCGGGCGACTTCCGGATTGGAGGCGGAGGCATTCGATCCTGGTCCTCCTGCCAGAGCTTTTGGGACATGCCAGCTGGGCCCCTTCATCCCTGCTTTTCCGGTATACTCAGCTTTTTCTCCAAAGACGGAGGATTTGGAGGACGGCTCGGCCCCGGGTTCTGACGTGGAAGCTTCCGGGGTTGGGTAGGAGTTGAATTAAGGGAGGGGGGGCTGGGCCCCTCTGGTCCCTGCTTGGGTGTTTGGTACCCTCGGTGCGGGGCTTGTTGTTACAGGGGAAGTGGTTTTCCAATCCCCCTCCCTGTACGATTTTGTTATGAGTTCGGCTCCTCCCATGGTTCGGTTCCGAGTTCCCTTGGGTTCTACGGTTCCCCTCCTTCTGGAGGTTTTTGGCTTCCCGCATTCCACCGAGGAATGTGTGGGAGGCTCCTTGCGGCTTACCTACTGCGAGACATGGTTTATGCCTCGATAATGAAGCCTTCTTTTTTTGAGTTTGGCTCCTCTTTTCCTTATTGGGTGCGTTACAAGGTGCTGGAGTCTTCCTGGCTGGCAGACTGCCTTTTCTTCGTTAGGGGTTTGGCATTCGTTCTGTCGGACTGCGCACTTGAATGGCGAGAGTTGCCTACAGTCGTTCAGGTTTTCCTGGGGGGTGAGTTGGAGCACCTCAAGGCGTGCTTGTTCGCCCCCATCCTTCCTTATGATGTCGGCCAAGTGCGGCTTCACGTGCAGGTTCCCTCTCTTTTGGCATCCCTGGTGGCCGAGGATTTGTTCGCCCATGGGCACTTGGCTTCGGTTTTGCGTTTCTTTTCTCCTCCTGGAGCTGTCTTTGGACTGGCTCGTGCTGGGTGTGGAGGAGCTGGGTTCTGGGCCAGGGTCCGGTGTGCTTGCTACAGCAACTCGAGCGCCGACTGCTTTGGTGAAGTTGTACGTGCCGTTTCTGAGGGAGGCGGTGTCGTTCTTCGCTTCTCACCTTGTGTGCTGACAGACGGTGCTCATCCAAATTTTGTAATCGTCTTGGGCCCTGGCTCTTAGATTTTCATCACCTTTTTGTCCGTTGCTCTTTGCAGTCTGCTGTGGTGCATTTTCTGCAGGCACTTCGTCTAGTTAACGGCCTTTGTCGAACTTGTAGGTTCTCCGGGGGAAGAGAGGGCCATGGAGGTCCTGCCCTGAAGGGTCATGCCAGGTCTCGGGGGTTCCTTTGGTTGTCGTAAGCCAGATATGCCAGATTCAGGGCTGGCACCTCCTCTGGAGCCGTCGGCGTATGGTCGGTGCAGTGATTGCTCTCAGCGTCGGTTGGGTTCTCGTAGGGGTCGTTGGCCCTTTCGCGGGTTGCCCCGTTGACTGGGCAATAGGGGGAAAGCTCGCACTGTTTGGTCTCACCTGGTCTCACGATTCGTGGGCAATTAGGGTCGTTTCCTCCGGCCTGCGGTGGCATTGGGTCGCTCAACCTCCTTCGGGGGCGTCGGGGCTGGTAGGGCAGACCTTTTCTCCCGTGCTCTGTCAGGTCATCCGGGAGTGGTTTTGCTTGGGCGTGGTCGATACGACAACGTCCCTCAGGTGGGTTTCCCGCCCGTTTTCACTTCCAAAACGAGACTGTGCGGATCTGTGATTCATACTGGATTTGTCTAGTCTGAATCCCTGGGTCATTTGCCCCTCTTTTCGGATGACAATTCTGTCTCAAAATGCAGCTGCTTTTGGCGCTGGGTGCCTGGATGGTGTCCCTGGATCTCCGGGATGCGTATTGGCATGTCCCGATTCATCCGGAGTTCACGGACCGGGCTTGGTTTTGTCGTGGGGCGACAACCGTACCGCATTTATTGCCTTCCATTCGGCTTGAATCTGGCACCTTGATTGTTCACACGTCTTACCCGGGTTGTTGTGACCCATTTGAGTCTGTTAGGGGTTCGGGTTCTGGCTTACCTCAACAACTGGCTAGTGTGGGCTCCCAGCTATTCTGCGTGTCTGCTCGCCAGGGATTTGGTTCTTTCCCAGCTCGCTGGGTTCGGGTTCTTGGTGAACTTGAGGAAACCCCATTTGGTTCCCTCTTAGGTTCGAACTTGGCTGGGTCTTGTGTGGAACTCTCGGACCGCTTTCTTGTCTCTCCCTCCTGTGACACTGCTGCGGCTGCGGTCCCGCCTCCGGCTGTTTTTGGAGGGCACCCGGGTCACACGTCGGTTGTTTGAGCAACGTGCAGGAGCCTGAACTTCGCCGTGCTGGTCTACCCATCGGGTCGGATCTGGCTCCATCCTGCTTCTTCAGGGTTATCCCTTTCACTGCCGCTCCTCGGTGGTTCATTGCCTGAACCGCGGAGGTTCGATGTGGTTCTTGGTTCTTTGGAGCTGGTCGCTTTGGGCAACTCGTCTGCTGAGTTCTCGGGGTTTGGCTCTCCTGGGGGGTTCATGTTCAGGGGGTGTCAAACGTACTGGCAGACGGCCTGTCTCGGTTCATTCCCCTTTTCATGGAATACGGTCGACGCCAACTCGTTCAGTTGGCTCTGCTAGACGTACGGGAGCCCAGAGGTGGACCTCTTTGCATCGGTGTGGTCGAGGTGTCGTCCAGTTTATGTGGAGCCCTTCCCAGACTGTGAGGCTGTCGGGGTCGATGCCTTTCGGCTGGACCGGTCAAGGTGGAGTTACCTGTACCTCTTCCCACCGGTCCAGTTGTTACTCAGGATCCTGGCTCAGTTAAAGACTTACCAGGGGAGAGTAGTCCTGTTGGCTCTTTGGTGGCAGGCTCAGCCTTGGTTTCAGACGCTTCTTGCTCAATGTCTTCCCGCAGCTCTGCCTCTTTCAGCAGATCTGTCCGGTTAGGTACGTGGCTAGTTTGATCTTCACCTCCCCTCTTAGCATCTGGTCTTTTCGATGCGGGTGTATCACCACTCGCATGGTGATCAGGTGGCTTCATTGATGGTGTCCCACCTGCGAGTTTCGTCTAGACAGCAGTATGAAATTTCCTGGCGGTCCTTTCGGCATTTTTTGTCTCTTCGTAGATTGTCTTCAATTTCTGTTCCGGTTGTTTTGTCCTTTCTCACTTGGTTGTTTCAGGACAGTCATCTTATGCCAAATACTGTCGCCTCGTATCGTACGGCGCTGGCGTAGCCGCTGCAGCTTGCATTCGGGGTTGATGTCACTTCTGCTTTGTTCCGCAAGCTTATAGGCATTGTTTCACCTATGGCCGGCTCATGCGCCACCTGAGTCGTCCTGGTTGTTGGACCGGGTGCTCTCTTTTCTCTCTTCTCCTCGGTTTGTGGTAGCCCCCTCGGTTCAGGACTGTTTTCCAAGGCTTTTTTCTTGTTGAAATTGGCCTCTGGGGGTCGGGTCGGGTAGCTTCATACTCTCCTCCGGCGCAGGGGTTTCTGCTCTTTCGGTCCTAATGGTGGTTTTGTTCGTTTGCAGCCTTCTCCTTCTTTTCTGGCAAAGAATGAATCTGCTGGTTTCCGAAGGGGTCCTTGAGTTGTTGATGCTTGGTTGGTTTGGCCGGGATGCATCATGTTTTGTGTCCGGTTGCGGCTCTTCGCCGTTATTTGCGCACCACGGCCTCCATGGCAGGGGACGCACATTGGGTGGACCCGGTTTTCCTTCTTCCCTGTTCCATGGCGCGGGTCTACCAGGTTGTCCGCAGGATTATTCGGTCCGGCCAGCCTACGATTTATCCCCGTGCCCACGACGTTCGTGAGTTTGCGGCTTTGGCTGTTGTTCTGGGGAATATGTCCTGGGCTGACATTCGGGCACGGGGCGTTTGGAGGTCGAACAGGGTCCTAGCCGCACGTTATCTTGTTAATGTTCCTGGCCCTTCTTGGGCATGTGTAGCCTTGGGTCGCAGGTTGCAACCAGTTGTCTCGACTTCAAGTTGAGAAGCGAGTGACGACCGCCTCCTGGGTAAGTCCCTCTTTTCTTTATCTTTGGTTAGGTAGCTCCGGGAAGCCAAAGGGGCTCTCCACAGAAAATCAGCGTTGAATGTATTGAAACGCCATTTTCTGGGTGAGACCTGGAGGCTCCCCAGCATCCCTCCCTCCCTCCGGTCTGCATTTTTTTCGAGTTTATGATACTCAGCCTCTGAACTGGGGAGAGTTGCCTGCGTGGAGGTCTGGGACCCTCCTGTCCCCCTCCCGGGGAGGGGGCGGTTGCACAGACGGATGCGCGTCGTTGTGCTGGCGTCATACTTGTTTCCTTGGTTTTGATTGGGGAGTTTTGTTGCTTGTTCGGCTTTCTGTTTGCAATTTATTTAATCAGCAGTAGTTTGTTTTGGAATTCCTACCTTTCTGGGTGCCTGACCTGGTAGATGGCAGACAGACTGCTTCCAATTACACGGGGGTGTCTTTAGGCCATTGCTCCTCGTGCCTTTCTTGAGAGGGCCAGGGTCTGGCTCTGGTCCCCGGTAGGCATAGAACTCCTTCGATTGACTGTTGCCACGGTCTAATATACACATCAGTAGTAATATACACATCAAATATCAGTAGTAGGCCGTCGCCGGTGGGAGACACACACAATTAGTGAGGTCAGCGGAAATTTGTAAATTTCTCGGGACATTGAAGGAGTATAGAGGCTAGATCATAGTACTGTAACCCCGCAATTATCCGGGATTCAAACATCCGGAAAACGCCCTTATACGGCCAAAATCGTGATCGGATAGAGTTATCACAATATCCGGCCAAAATGGCCACAGGAACCGGATAAAAGCTGGTTTGGCCGGATGAAAATTCGGCCATATTGTATAAATCCCGTCTGTGGCTTTAGACGCATGGTGGAGGGGGTGGGGTGGGTGGGTGGTGTTGGCAGGGTGGGAGGGGTGCGTCGGGAGGGACCACCTGGGTACATGAATTACCATTAATTTTAGAACACATAATCATAGCCAAAAACAAATGAAATAAGTACTAGTAATTATGTAATAACAAATAAATAAGTTTCCTAAAAGTAATGTGCACAGGCTGAAGTTTCCTTCAAAAATATTGTGAGTTTCTTCCTCCTGGCGACCTACGTAACGTGCTATAGCTGCCCCACCCCAAGTGGACCTGTCCAACACTGGTCAATCCATGTGCGTCCGTCCCTCGTGTTATACACAGTGCTGCGCCATTAATGAAATATTTTTTTAAATAACTTTTTTATTTTCATAGTAACTTTAAACATTTTTGGCCAAGACTATGGTCTGGTAGCAGCATCAATCGTTCTGGAGGTGTTAAGAGGAAGAAGGTGGTCCTAACAATTATAGACAAGTTATGTGTTGTTCAACCAGTGAGGCGTCACAGGCAGCCAAATACCTTCAACAAGTGAGGCGCCACAGGCAAGCCAAGCGCCGTCAACAAGTGAGGCGCAAGCAAGCACGTTCAACAAGTGAGGCGTTACAGGCAAGCAAGCGCCTTCAACAAGTGAGGCGTTACAGGCAAGCCAAGCGCCTTCAACAAGTGAGGCGCAAGCAAGCGCCTTTAACAAGTGAGGCGTCATAGGCAAGCCAAGCGCCTTCAACAAATGAGGGCAAGCTAGCGCCTTCAAGAAGCGAGGCCTCACATGCAACCCAAATCCCTTCAACCAGTGAGGCTTCAGCAGCTGGCAGTCAAAACTAACTTTGCCTAATGAACTGTACAGTAATTTTAAGTGTTAATTTTAGTGTTGTGTTAGTATAGGTTACATAAATTGTTAAGAATTCTTAACTTCAAGATGTGTGGCATCAATCAAGAAGACGAACACCAACAAGGTAAGTTGAGGTTTATAGTTGAATATTTAATAATTATATGTGGCAAGGCAATTCAAATTATGTTGTTTGTAGTATAAAAATAGTTGAAAATTGTCACTTTTGGACTCGTAGGTGAAAAAGTACCATTATCCGAAAAATGTGATAACCCGGCTGGGGGTCCTTCCCATATAGCCCGGATGATGAGTGGAGACAGTATTTGGCCTCTCGCAGTGTGTAGCTAGCAGGGTGCAACACAGCATAATCATATCGCTAGCGATAGTACGAAGAAACCAAAGTGGAGCTAGTGGCAGCACCGGTGCATATACAGTGAGGAGAACCGCGTGGAGCGACCTGACCTGACGGCCAGGTGGGATGACCCACCGTGGAACTGCCTGATTGTGTTTGTTGGGTGGTGACTGTGATCAGTGGTACAGTAAATTAGTGAACTGTAACACAACGATACAGTGACTGACTCCAGAGCTTTGTGTAGATAGAGAAGAAAAGCCATCATCAATCTACTAGAACTTTGTGAATCACCACGTGGGAGGCGACG